>NC_058403.1:59771040-59916023 GCF_002201575.2 Neomonachus schauinslandi | reverse complement strand
TTAAGACCAATAGCATGGACATGGAGGGCTGCCTCTGGTTTCCACAATCACACAGCCTCCTGAATGACTGCACTCCCCTAAGTGACAGGGGGACAAATGGCTGCTGTCTCGCCACACATCTCCCCTTCCCATCTCCTCCACCCTCCCGCCAGCCCACCAGGCACGTGCCAGCAATGAGCTGCCTGCCTCGCTGGGATCCTCAGCTCCATTAATAAGCCCTGCAAGGCTGATAATTGGGGATTTGTGGAGCCTGCAGTCTTTCAATAAGCCAGGTTGTTATGGAAACCAGAGGCAGCCCTCCATGTCCATGCTATTGGTCTTAAAAAAAAATAAAAGTGGATGTTGGAAGTGATCATTTCATCCACTCCCCCCATCGTTTTATTTCAGAAGTTCGCTTCCAATGTGCACACAGGAGAATTCACAACTCCTCTCTTCTGCTTTCCTTCTCATCACTCCCCCACCCCTTTCTTAATTACAACTGAATGTGTTTTCACCCCTAGCAAAAAATCAGCTGAGCAGGGTACTACAAGAACACCAGAGTAGACACTCTAAATTTAATTTAACACCTTGGTATTAATTCTGATTATTTGAGGCAAGAAATCAGTGATGAATATCAATGTGCTTTATCCACCATTAAAATTGAAAAAAAAAACCAAACAGTAATTGAACAGGATAAAAAAACATGGCCTCAGAGTTTCTCACTGGCCTCTCAAGAGGTATTGTTCTGTAGCAAGATGGCCACCACCCACAATGAGTCATGGTATTGTGTTCAGTGAAAGGAGAGTCCAACTCTCAAACTGTCAAGTAAAAGGGGCCAGTTTTCTTGGACTACTTTTAAAAATTAGCTGACAACCTCTTTACAATAAAAATCCGATTACTGCTTTTGGTTAATGAATTCAGGCATGATGCCAGAGCATACCTGACTGGGATGGTTGTAAAGAGCACTGAATGGATCCAGCCTGGAGGCTGCTGTGGGCTCAGAATCTGGGACTCAGCCCCTACACTGCAGAGACCAAGACACCATTGTTTCCTGCTGAACTTCCCATCTCTGCCCAGCAGAGGGCACCAGCGTAATTCCATTCCCAGACGTGGCGCTTGGGTGGAATGCTAAGTCAGGAATTACTCTCCGGGAAGAAATGACTCCAGGCAAGTGACAGAGCAGATGCCATCAGTAGGGTTGGTACAACCTATTGTGACTGGGTCCTACTGTAATGCCATCCTGAAATTAATTTTTATTTTTCAGTCCTTCGGAAATGATCAGTCTTAAGTACTGTTTATTTAAACTGCTTTAAGGAATAAACTGAAACTATTATTAGTCTTTGAAGTGAATTAGTAAAGTGTAGATTGTTATTTGCATAGATCTTGCAGAAACATCAGAGTCCTTCTTGGAGAAAAATAATATAATAAGGCACCCTCTATTTATCTGCACTGTCAAGTCCTTTGAACACTTTAAGGCTTTTTAATAAGCAAGTCCAGCATATTCACCTTCCCCGCATAGACACAAACTACTAGGGCCAGTATTCCTACCAATACCCCATAGTGATGTTCATTTCTTTTCTTTGGACACTACCCACCATCCTGACTTCTGAATTCCTTCTCTGCAATCACAGGCTGCAGCTTGCAAGCAGACATACTGTTCTTTACTGGTCCTGGGTTTCTTTTTTCTTTAAAGACCCCTACTTTTTTCTCTCAACCAGATTGCAACTTTCTTGACAGCAGATATTCACATTTATACATCTATACCCCCCATCGTGCCTAATGCAGTATGGAAATTATGCATATTAAAAATAAAAATCAATTGAATGATAGGAAAATCCAGTCATTGGAACATCTGGGTTTCCTGCCTCTATTCTGATAAGCATTGTGTGACCATGGGCAGACCATGCAACCTGAATCCCCGAGCATGTTTCATCTTTCATTAAAACATACATCTCCTGAAGATTGTTTGAGTACAATGGATCTTAATCTTTTTGTGTCATGGTCCCAGCTGAGTATCTGATGAAAGATAAGGACACAAGAATGTCATCCATATACACACATAATATAACATGTTGCAAATGATTTTGGGGGATTAAAGGACCCTCTCGAAGCCCACCCATTCCACAGATCTAGGCGATAGTTAAGTTTCCTTTTAGGTCTAAGAATGTAAGACTGAAATCCAAGATGTTACAGTTTATAAGCTGGTATCTACCTAGAAAGAGTGTATTAGCAATTTCCCTTAAGGGACCCCAACAGTTTCTGTTGAATCCCTAGATCACAGTTTCCGAGGGACCAATTACATGGAGCCTAAATTAATCCTAACATCACTACCTGTGGCCTTGGCTGACTTACAGGCTCAATCATCACTGATAATGTAAGGACTCAGTAATCTTGCTGAACTACAAGGTAGGCCAAATACAATAGTCTCGACTCCCAAAAGAGACTGCAAATCATTATGTGTCTCTCTTACTGGCCATAAAACATGTCCTATTTGCCCATTAATTTCCTTTATAAAATCAGAGGTGTAATGCCACAGGAAAAAAAGAGTTTCCTGATAGCTTTAGCAGAAAAGAACCAGGAGCAATGGTGACTTTCCATTAGACACTTACGATGTGTTCAATAAAATACCATGGTAGGCACTTTACATGTGATCTATGTAATGCTAACAACCACCAAGTTCAGCAATGAGGATATTACATTATTTCAGAGATGATAAAACTGATGTTGAGCTAGTGCCATAAAGCTGGTTAGAGATCAGGCCTTTCATCCAAACACAAATAGGTCCAATTCTAACACCTGTGATCTTCTCCTTGCACTGCAAGTCTCTAAGGAAGAAAGTTGGCTAAATCCAGGGCTGTTGCAACTCTCTGCCTACTGTTGCAGTATCCATTAAGCAATACATTTTTCTTCTGTAGTACTTACATACTCTTTGAGATACTTTACTTTGGATTGCAAAAAAAAAAAGTTTCTCTTTATTTACTGGATGAAAGAATCTCTTTCAATATTTTACCTATGGACAGATGACAGATAATCCTTGCTTCTACCACCTCCAATTCGAAGATCTGCCCAGAGGATCTCCATATGGGGAGAGGGGAGCATTGAGAACTATTTATTTCAGGTTATCAGAAGACAGGGAAGGCAAAATGATGTTCACTGCGGACCTATACTGTACCAGGTTCTCTAAATATGTTATATTACTGAATCCCCACAACAACTGTTTGAGCATTATGTTATTACCTCCATCTTAGGAATGAAGAGATTGGGGGTTAAAAGAATCATGAAAGCCACACAGTAAGAAACCTGGAGCTGAAACCAGGACCCAGTACTGTCTGCCTATGGGGCGTTTTACATAAAAAAATATTTCTCAAACATGCCTTGGCATCCATAATGGGTTTGTATGAAAAGAGCCACCCATTGAAACTTGTGGGGTAATGAAGCTCAACTCCTTTTTCCTTCTGCTGCCTGGAAGCAAGCAGAGACAGTGTTTCTTGGTGGCAGAGGCTGGGGACTCACGCTGTAGAGGGCTCTAACAACAGTGAGCCCAGCCTGGGGGCTGGGGCAGGGTGTGTCTCCTTGGGGAGCAGCCCCATCTGCCACTTAGCTCTGCTCAGAGACAGAAAATCCATCTGCTAGGGAGGTCTTCAGGCCTGCTATTTGTGAGGTCAAGAAGAGAGAGTGCTAGAGATGGAAGATACTTTCAAAACCATATCCTTTTATCAGAGAGGAAGGTAAATATGTCCTGCCCACTTCAGAGAGCATGTTCTATCTAGAGCTGCAGGGACACAGTCTCCTGGTGCCTAGCTCCATGCCTTTCCTCTGCTCTTCCCTGTCCCTCCCAGTCCTGCCCCCCATGCTTCATGCTTTCCTCTCTTCCTTTTTTCTACCTTCTTTTCTTTCTCTCTTTCCTTTCTTATTCTTTCTGGTCCCCCTGATACTTTCATTTCTGGTCCTCATCTACTTTTCTACTACTTTTTTCCTCTCCTATTTTCTAGCCTCTCTTATTCTTCTTCCCTTTTACTTCCTCTCTCCTCTTTGTTCACTGAAGGGTCCCCACCCACAACCTCCCTGGTTTTTCTAGGAGCCCCAGCTTCTTTTCATACTTCAACCAATTTTCCTTCTGAGCCAAACATCCAGATGCAAAGTGTCTGGGTGCCTGGTTGATACTCAGAAAGTCATCGAAAGGAGGGTCCTGATTTATAAAGTCTAAACAAGTTGGGCTGTAAGCAATAAAATTGGATTCTTGCCTTAAAAACTCTTAACTTTTATTGTGGGTCTTCAAATTTGACAACTGAAATAATTCTGTCCTTTTCTCAAGCTGCTTATGAAGAGAAATCTCTCCATAGGTGAAATTCATGTTATTAGTCCATCAGTGATGTCCATCAAGGGCTATCTATGTGCCAGGCTCCAACCTGAGGACTGGGGCTACAGGTTTGAAAAATGCAAGTCCCTGCCTTTGAGGAATGGGAAGTCTAGCAAGAGATAGAGAAATAAGTAATTTTATTTTATTTTAAAGATTTTATTTATTTTTGTGAGAGAGAGAGAGAGAGAGCATGAGTGGGGGGGAGGGGCAGAGGAGAAGCAGATTCCCTGCTGAGCAAGAAGCCTGATGTGGGGCTTGATCCCAGAACCCTGGGATCACGACCTGAGCCAAAGGCGGATGCTTCACTGACTGAGTCACCCAGGCACCTGAAATAAGTCATTTTAGATAGATAAATATAGTCCTTTTAGGCACTGAAAGTAATATGGAGAAAACAAATTGGGTAATGTGGTAAGAATTGATGGGGTTGACCAGGGTAATGTTCTGGTCAAATGGTCAGGGAAGTCTTCTCTGAGCAAGTGACTGCAAATGGAGACCTCAGCACTAAGAACCAGCTAGGGAAGATCAAAGGAGAAAACAAGTGCAAGAGTGTGTTCTAGAGACATTAAAAATGTAGTGTGGCTAAAGAAGAGTGAAGGACAGAGTAGAAAGACATTAGATCAGAGAGGTAAGCAGAAGTCAGAGCACACAGGGCCTTATAGGCCATGGTAATCCTTTAGATTTCATTCTAAAGGTAAGTACTGGAAGGCTTTATATAGGGCATTTATATGGATAGGTATACATTTGCAGCTTTGTATGAGTGGTCTTCAGAATAATCTGTTAGACTGGGATACCTGGGTGGCTCAGTCGGTTAAGCATCGGGCTCTTGGTTTCAGCTCAGGTCATGATCTTATGGGTCATGGGATCGAGCCTCACGTTTGCTCCACACTCAGTGCTGAGTGAGATTCTCTCCCTCTCCCTCTGCCCCTCCCCCGTCTCTAAAATAAATAAGTAAATCTTAAAAAAAAAAAAACAAAGGATAATCTATTAGAAATTATAAGAAGAAATCAAAGACCCTCAAACCCTAAGCCTAAGTTTATCATGGCATGATTGGATCTACTCCTTTTACCCAGCTGGGTTGTTTCACACTGTGATTTTAATCATTCAAGTGACATTTAGGATGTTAATCTCTGGAGTAAAATAAGAACTGGCCCCATTGCCCATGGGTGTTTCCCTTTTAGGCATCCTTTTAGACAGAGGTATCCACCATGGCTGAGGAGTGGAAGAAAGAAAGTGGCAGATTTTTTTGGAATTTTTGAGACAGATTTTGGGCTTAGCTTTCTAGAAATCTTTTTTCTTTTTCTTTCTTTCTTTTTTTCTTTTGGTAGATATTTCGAAACTACATAGATGGAATTCTTTAAATGGTATCACATCACAGAGGATGTTTTGTTTATATAATTATGTTGAAAATTGGAGTAGAACTAAAAAATATTATTGCATTATTAATTGGTTTCTTTTTCTCAAAGACCCAGAAACTACAGATGCAGTAATTTTATTTAGCGTTGGTTAGTAACCCTGGGTTAGTTCCCTAACCTCTGTTTGTTTACAATTTGCAATATGAGCAAATTCTTATAGATTTCAACAATTTGAACAACTCCTATTTGAATCTGAACAACTAGAATTTGAACAATTCCTATAATATATCTGGGAAGATCATCTGTTAGTAAAATAAACAATTCAGGCTACATACAGAGTGGATGCCTGAATGAAAAGATGAGTTCTGAATTATGCTCAGTTGAGTCTGAATCATGCCAACATTCAAGGACTTTTGAAATTGGTCTTAAGTTTAGAACAGTAATTTTCAGTTATTATTAGTTAGAATGTCAAAATTTTACCAAGAGCCAGAAATAGTTAGTGGAGGAAAAAGGGATTATGGGATAGTGGAGGACCCGGATCTTTGCCAACCTGGCTCTCCAAGACAACCCAGTTTCCAGAAACCACTTCTGAGGTGCTACCCCATGGAATTTCAGGGCTCCAAGGAACACGGTTCAAAATTCACTGATTTCAGATTTTAAAACAAGGTTTTAGAAAATAAATTTTCTTTGGATTTGTGATTTATAAAATAAATTTTGCATCACTTCAATACTGTTTAGAATCAAAATAAAATAGAACACTGTTTAATGTACCCAACACCATGCTGAGAGGTTCCTCAGACCAATTCTATCTGTGTCTAAACAACTGGACTATAATAAGGGGGGAGGGTGTTACGTTGACCTTCTAAATAATACACATAATCTACTACTAAATCAACATGGCTCCAGGTAACCATACTCGTGGTGAAGATCAGCTGCAGTGAGTGAGATCGACAGGTTTGGACCTGACATTGACCATTTTGCTGGCCATGTGTTGAAAGCCAGTAAGAGAGAGATTTCTTAATGTATTTCTCATTTAGAAGGGAAGGATAGAAGCGGAGTAAAAGGAGCCCTGGGCCTCATTTCCCCCTGCCATTCCCAACCAGATCAGCTCGGTTTGGGGGTTTCATGTACATATATTTGAAACTCATTTGAACAAGTGGTACCCTCGTTAAAAATTTTTTAAAACTTCTGTCCTCAATAATGACTCACTAATCTGATCCTACGTTCTGTGGCCTCACGGTGTCACAATGCTCGGCCTAGGATTAAAAGCATCGTGCTCCCTAAAAATTAATATGAGGAAAGGAAAGAGGCAACCCTTCCTCTACAATAAAGGTAAGCAAAGCCAGCATGGTCGTGATTCAATCTGAACCCTGAATTCACCTCTGAAAAGATAAAAAGCCTTTCAACTAATTAAAAAGATGCAGCTGCGATCACACTTTTGAGGGCAATAAATGTATCAATTCCTCCTGTAGCAACTATTTTCCTAGTTGTATAGCAGGTACGATTCTGAACTTCACCCTTTTCCTTAACCTTTGATGAGTGTACAATGCATAACAGAAATCACTGCAAGGGTTAAAACTAGTTCTCAAGGCATACGTTATGCATATATATGTAAGTTTGTGAGTGTTATAGATAGATATTTATCACTGTTTGGGAGCTGATAACTACTGTCCAGTATTTTAGTCACCAAAAGTTAAGTTTATTAACTTCTAGAGTATATTCATTTGGGATATGATGGAGCTGGCTCACATCGGCTACTGAAAGTAAGTTGTTAGCATCACTTCCCTTCTGTGTGTTCAGTGACAACACATTGGTAGCCTGAAATCAGCTATGATGGGAGGATTTATACCACAGAAATTGGCAAATACTACAAACCAGGGTTTTTTTCAATTTGGGGTTTTGTTTTGTTTGGTTTGGGTTTTGTCTTGTTTTGGAGAGCCAGTTTACTAGTACATCACTACAGATATCTGATAAAGCCATCAATCACGAATGATTTATGTTTTGGGTTTGTTTGCTTGTTTGTTTGTTACACTGTAACCATATCCATGTGTAATCATCAGGAAACTCAGGGCAAATGGCCAGACAATGACTACAATGAAGATAGGGAGAGAGTGGGAAAGAGAAACATTATTCTATAATACCTGAAAATGTGATAAATGCTCCTTCTAACTCATCTTTCAAACTAATCCTCTGGTGGAGACTTCTGATGCGATGCAGCCGGAGTTCCCACATTAATTGGAACATGAAAACCTATTCATTTATTGTGTGATACTCTTGCAAAAGCCTGCTTTATCAGGATGTTAGGAAAGTAGAGAAGGGTTTCGGCTTATAGACGTTCAAGAGCAATAAGTAATTTGACAATTGCACCCACCTTGTATCCAGACCACACTCAATGGAGCACAAAAACAGTGTTACATCTTACAGGTCTACCTTTCCGCTGGGGTGAGAAACATGGATAAAAAGCGAATCAGAGACTGACAAGGTTTTGCTTCATTTTTACCCTCTGCTTTTCCTTTTTTAAAAACTGGCAAGAAAGAGGAAACTGACCGGTGGGGCAAATGCTGCAAAGGCATGGCTAAACTCTGGGTTTGCTCAGCCCTTTCCACTGGACTAGAGACATTTCACAGAGTCTGTCTTTCTTTTTATTGAATCCATGAGAGTGGCTTCAGGTTAGAGTTTATATGCGGGAAGAAATTTATTCAACCTTCCACTCCAGCGTTCCTTATGGTCTGTGGCCTAAATGGCTCACAAGCTGTACACAAATTATGTTTACACCACTGTGGGAAAGGAGACTAGGCAACAGGAGTGGGAAAGCCTGTTTTCTGGTCTCTGTCCCGACACTGTAGGCTTGGGAACATATTAATTCATCCTATAGTGGGGCACAGCAGGTTCAGGAGACTCTTAACACCCTGTGAAGATTACTTAAACATGTCAGAGCAGGAAAAGGAGCCAAGGAACCTGGCAGATCATTCCTTCCCCGGGTGTACCTGTCACACACTGGCACGAACCTCACACAGGTCACTCATGGGGCTGGAATGAAATTAATCACCTGCTTTCAGAAGGGAGCAGCTTTGGTTTCCTCTAGTTTTCAATATGCTTCTGAACATGATGCAAAATGCTCACTTTGGTCTCCGAATGGCTTGAAATCTAGCTACCTCAGGGATGACGTATGCCTCTGAGTAACAGCAAAATTTCCAGCAAGCTCTGTATTCAGCCTCCAAAATAGCAGAAAGTTGACGGCAGCACAGCTTTCTGGTTAAGCACTTAGAATCTGCATAGAGGTTGGCATGTGTCATAAATGGGCACTGTGGAGCTATTTTATTTATTTATTTATTTATTTTAAAGATTTATTTATTTGACAGAGAGAGGCACAGTGAGAGAAGGAACACAAGCAGAGGGAGTCAGAGAGGGAGAAGCAGGCTTCTCCCGCTGAGCAGGGAGCCCGATGTGGGGCTCGATCCCAGGACCCTGGGATCATGACCTGAGCTGAAGGCAGACGCTTAACTGACTGAGCCACCCAGGCACCCTGTGGAGCTATTTTAGAAACAGTGGTGATCCTGAGATCCTCTGTCTGATATTTTTGTTCCACGAAAGGGTAAACTCACTTCCAGAGAATGCAAGTAATTTGCCTGCCCCAAGCATTCAGGTTAGAATCCAATCTCCTAGGTCAGTTTAGGACTTTCTCTATTATAATACCATTGTTCGCTCATTCTTAATTCATTCGTCAAATACTTACTGGCTGCCTTCTATTTCCCAGTCATTGTTACAGGTGCCAGGGACTCAACAATAAACAGAACATGTCATGGAGCTATTTTTTTCCCCTATGGATTAATCTTCAATAGCTGCTGCTGAATTATGACTTGAATTAAGTTATTTGTATTTTTGTGTTAGTTCAAATGAAAGGTAGTTTCTCGAGGTTTTTTGTTTTTTTTTTAACAAAAGATACCCCTTTTTTAGTGGATACATCTTGTCCTTCAAGACTCAGCAGAGGTAACCTCTACACCAAGAAGTCTGCCTGGACTCTTTCCCCCTATTTAGCCTACACAGAAGTCTCATTTTCACACACTATGGATTTCATCATAGACAGCCTCAGTCCTGACTCCCAGCCCCCCTCCCATCTCACCGTACACTCACAGACACATTCCAGTGACACATCCAGCAGAGGAAGCAGGGGCACCCTCCACACAGATCCTCTGAGAGGACACACAGGTGTTCCCAGAGCCATCCGCCCCCTCCCCCTACTCCTGGCTTCTTGATGGCCTTAAGAGTGGAAAAACATGTAGTTCATTGTTCTTCCAGATTTTCTCTGATAGCCTGAACTCACATGGGCAGGCCCTTCCCACATGTCAGATGTGTGTGTGTGTGTGTGTGTGTGTGTAATATGTGCTGGTGAGTGGGCAGAAGAGTATGCTACAGGCGTAGATACATGCCCATACACAGAAATGCTTAAACATATCTCAATTATATTTTTCACCTTTTCATACCCCAAAGAGAAGATTCTTGCAAGGCTACAAAAATGTTCATCTCTATCTGAGAAATACACACATTCACTATGCACCAGCAAGAAGGGACTATTTTAGGGGAATGGTTTCTGGTTTGTATTACAAAATCCAAAAGTTTCTACCAACTACTACTGGAAAAAAGTAAAAACAAAACGCTAGGCTCAGAACTTACTTAACTATATTTATGCCTCCAGGAAAGAACATTAATACTAAACATGATTTATAAGAAAAAGCACCTAGCCTTCTTAGGGTACTTTTTTCCCCTTGAAGATACCTTAAGAATGGTATTCTATTCCAAACAGAATACTATGAGATGATCAAACTGAAATATTTTGTCTTCTACATTCCCCTAATTTGTGATTTGAAGGTTGAAAATATGGGTGAGAATTGCTAAGTCCTCACAACCAACCTGTGCCTCACCTGAACCGTCTCTTCTTAGAATGTTCGGTAGCCTAAGTCCAACCACTTAGACCTGTCAGCTAATTTCACTCACGGCCTAAGATCCAATTTCTATGACGGTAGAATGAATAAAAGAATTGGAGGGACACAGGATTGGGCCTATCCACATAACCTTATGTTTTAGTGACACTCCATTGACAAAATTTTTAAAATGCTTATCAACCACAATTGTCTGTCAGATGCAGCCATTTCTCTACACAGGAATCCAAGGCTCCATGTACTCTTGGAGTTGCTTTAATTATTTTAACAAATAAGACGGGTAAAAAATAAAAAGTGAATTAAGTCCAAGATGAAAGTGAAACTACTGAAAGCAAATTATAGCTATAGTTTTCCATCTCAGAGACAGGGTCGGGAGAGACATAAGCAAGAGTCTAACCATATCAGAAAACATCATTGTCAACTCCTCATTTTCAATCTCAAGTATAAGGTGGGTTAGAAAATTTCATTGAGTTGGGTTTTTTTTTGTTTTGTTTTGTTTTTTGGGTTTTTTTTTTGCAGTCTCCTGGGCCTCCAGTGTAACCATAAACTTTCTTAAAGCTGACTCTTCCTGGATTCTTTGCCCCTCTATTTAGACTTGTTTATTATCTGCCCTGTCCCCTAAACCCACTTTTTAATAGTTTAGAAAATAAGGGACTGCAGGAAAGCAAGGAAGGTTGAATAAGAGGCCATGCAGCCACACTTGAAAGGTTTCTCTTCAGTCTATCATTGCATATTGCCTTTTGGAACTAGAAGGCAGAGCAAACCTAGTCGAACACACTTACTTTGCAGGTGTTGGAACCAAGCTCAGAGGGTAAAAGGGCTGGCCTGGAATCACAGCAGGACCTGAACGAGAACCCAACTCTCTTGACTTTAGACGTAGGCTTAGTCTATTTATGCTGAAAACACAGAGCACTTGAACCAAATAGTGCCTATAAGATAGTGGATCCATTAAAAATATGGATTCTATTCATCATCTTCATGAAAACAATTTATGGGCAATTCTTTTAAATAAGCCCAGAAATAAATTATTTGCTTAGAGAGCCAAGCTTTATTGCTGTGAGATCAATAATTGGCAAAAGCTGTTTTGAAGAAGGCAGAGGTTCAAATTTTCTTGATTATAGGAATTGGTCTGAGGTTCAGCACCTGATTCAGTCATTTCCTTATGACACAAAATTCACACATGACTAAGAGAGTTGGCAAATCTTACATATCTGCTCAAAACCCTCCCTCCTCTTTATGCGTGCTGTAAACCATATCATCTTGGGAGATCTTCAAGGGCTCAGGTTCTGTAGCTCGAAGCAGCAACATTGATTTCCTTCTTCCCCTCCTTCTATGTCTGGTTATAGAAAGCTTTCCATTCTTTATTTAATGAAGCTATGATTGTGAGAAGAAAATAAGAGTAATGACCACTCAGTGCTTTCTAGTCCATTAAATTGAGTGCTCTGCTCTCTCTCCATGTTTAGCCAAATGGACTGTATAACCCTTGCTGCTCTTAGTTCTCTCTCCTCCTCCTCCTCCTTTTAATCCTTCTGGGATGCTGTGTGCATGTGTATGTGTGTAGAGAAAACGAGAAAATATATTTGATGAATATACATTAGCATCTGGAAGTATTCTGTATTTTAAGAAAAACTCTTTCATTTTCAGTTCCAAATATAATTCTACACTTTAAAATTAGTAGAGTTACTTACATGCCTTTCTGATTATTAGCTTCTTTATGAGGGAACAGCAATTATTTAATATGAGCTATGAAAGAATCGATGAAAGGCTTCAAAATATGAGTTTCTTGGTTCTAAAACATCTCTTCTGATCTTTTGTCAGCTTCCATTTTTTAAACTGAAGAGAGAGTGATTGCTCTCCAACCTGCCCTCTCTATTAAGTTCTTTATATTATTTTAGTTACAAATATAAATGTATCGGGGTCCTTTAGAAATGTACTTGCCAAAAGGGAGGAAAAAGATATAAACAAGAATTTTAAAAGATGCTAATTCTGATAAGCCAAATTCAGGGTAGGCATCACCTAGAACACAAGAAATTACCTTCATCTGATTGAGATCTGAAAGTTTCACTTTCTAATGTTCAGCTCTCCCAGCATATTCGATGGAATCAGTAGTACTTCTGTTAAGGACAACCAATTTCAACTGATCGTTATAACTCTCTTAGACTTAATAAGACAGTGCTTAAGGATTTTCAAACTAGGAACCCAAGACTCAGAACTAGTTTAATATTCCCAATAATTTTGGGGTGATGGAGCTATGAGGGAATTATGGCCAGGAGTAAGGATAATTACTAATTACTCATCTGTCAAAGTGATCACTTATGATTCCTGGAAGAGCCGAGAGGGATGTTCTTAGATTAAGACACAGTGTTGGGGTTCTTAGATCTCCCCCTTGTCTTTGTTTCTTTTGGAATAGTACTCATAGTGGTGTCAGGGTTCAACGTAAGGCTCAGCACCTGGTTCAGTTACTTGCTAGCTGTTAACAATGACTAGGTGCTGCAATCTCTCTGAACCTCAGACTCCTCGTCTGTCAAAGTACTTATACCACAGAGTGCTTTTGATGACTAAATGGGGTAATCCCCATATAGCAGTCAGCAAAGTGTCAGACACTTGTCAAATGCCCCTTAAGTGCTAGCCATTATAAAAACTATGCATTTTAAACCTTGAAAAAACTTTAAAAGCCAACTCTCCTAGCCCCTCCTCTTAAAACTGGAACCTAGAGAGAAGCAATGACTTGCCTAAAATCTCACAGTTGGTTAGCAGAAATACTGAGATAGAACCCTAGTCTCCTTATTCTAGTCCAGTGTTCTTTTCTTTGCATTATCTTACTGGGCACACAGGACACAGAACAGCCCAGAAAATCCTGGTTGGTATTGTATGACAATAATCAGAAAATGTCACAACTGCTAAGAAAAAGAGAAAATGCAGGAATTGAGATAAAACAGCACCTTAAAAGAGATGTAAAGAACTGCAAGGCTAAAATTAAGGTGAGAATTTAGAGTCCTATCAGTTTGACCCCTGGTTCATCACTGACTGTGTCTGTGGGCAGAATATGCATTTACTTTGCCCCTATTCTCAGAACGTAAAAGCAGAAAGTAAAATATTTTCAAACGCCACTGGATTGTTGTCAAGAAAAGCCAATAAAAATGATTACTCTAGCAATATAAAAACGCTCCATAAAAACTTAATAATCAACAGTTTTAAGCAGCATGCCACTGAGTATCTGATGGGGTGCCCATGTTTTATAGACAACATTTATGGACTTGTACAACCCAAATTTTCACTCTTTATGAGTTGTGTATAAATTTGGGAAGTGGTTGAAACCACATTTCAAATCAAGACTGCTTATGAGGCACCCTGCCAAATAAGTGTAAATATCCTTGGGAAATCTCACAGCTAACACAGAGTTTGGTGGAAGAGGATCTGTCCTCTGGAGAGCTAAAAATGTTATGGATGGTTACCCTGGGACTTAGGAAAACTTTGTTTAGAGGAACATAAAGAATTGCCCCAAATCCAGAAACATGGGCTGGACATTTAATTATGATTCCAGAAACTATTAATTTTGCATCCATTCTTTTGGCTAACAATTTGGCAATAGAGACACACATTATATAAAAACTTTTTTTTAGCATGCTTCAAATTGCATGAAGCACTGTCTCATTCATATTTTGTCCCATGGTGCCTTGGCATAGAGAAGTAGTCCATACCTTCTTGCAGAATTTAATTTAGTTGAGATTATTACTATGATTGTTTTCAACACCACTCCCTGAATTTCACCCCACACCCACTACTGGATCGGGACTCCTTAAGATCAGTGGCCATATCTTACTCATCTTTGTGATCTTAATGCCTAGCACAGTAGAAAGTTAATATAAATGGAACACAAAAAAAAAAAAAAGGAAGAAGGAAGGCAGAGAGGGAAGGAGGAAGGAAGCAGAAGAAGGAAAAGGAAAAGAAGTATGACAATGACAAACTCCCGTTTCAGCACATGAAAAGATGCTCAACATCACTCATCATCAGGGAAATACAAATCGAAACCATGATATACCACCTTACACCTGTTAGAATGGCTAAAATTAACACAGGAAACAACAGATGTTAGTGAGCATGCAGAGAAAGGGGAACCCTCTTACACTGTTGGTGGGAATGCAAGGTGGTGCAGCCACTCTGGAAAACAGTATGGAGGTTCCTCAAAAAGTTAAAAATAGAACTACCCTATGATCCAGCAATTGCAGTACTAGGTTTTTACCCAAAGGATACAAAAATACAGATTCAAAGGAGTACATGCATCCCGAGGTTTATAGCAGCATTATCAACAATAGCCAAACTATGGAAAGAGCCCAGATGTCCACTGACGGACAAATGGATAAAGAAGAGGTGGTTATGTATATACAATGGAATATTACTCACCCATCAAGAGGAATGAAATCTTGCCATTTGCAATGACATGGATGGAATTAGAGGGTATTATGCTAAGTGAAATCAGTCAGAGAAAGACAAATACCATATGATTTCATTCATATGTGGAATTTAAGAAATAAAACAGATGAACATATGGGAAGGGAAAAAAGGTGGGGGGGGAATAAACCATAAGAGACTCTTTTTTTTTTTTTTTGCCTTTTTATTTACTTATTTTTTTTATTTTTTTTATTCTTATGTTAATCCCCATACATTACATCATTAGTTTTAGATGAAGTGTTCCATGATTCATTGTTTGTACACATAAGAGACTCTTAACAATAGAGAATAAACTGAGGGTTGATGGAGGGAGGTAGGTGGGGGATGGGCTAAATGGGTGATGGGTATTAAGGAGGGCACTTGTTGTGATGAGCACTGGGTGTTGTATGTAAGTAATGAATCACTAAATTCTACTCCTGAAACCAATATTACACTGTATGTTAACTAACTAGAATTTAAATAAAAATGTGAAGGAAAAAAAACTCTCTTGTTTTGACGATCATTACTGGTGACTCCAGTTAGAAAGAAGTAATGAGACCATGAAATTAAAATGCAGCCAAGTTCAACATAAAGAAAGCCTAGGGTAATACAGAGTTATACCTGCCACTAGCATCAGTCAAGTACCCTGTGGAACCACCTCTTCGACCTCTCTGATTTCTAGCCACCTGGATGTACTACTTTGGTAGTACTACATCACTGAATATGGCCACAGCAGAAATTTTGGAGTCCTCTATTGGGGAAAGTCAATATAATATCATGGAGAAGAGACACAGCAGAATTCCTTCACTGGAAAACCCAATGAGGAGAGTGACACTGTTTAGCAAGAGACACGAAGGACACTATCACTGAAGTTGGCTTGAACGTTCTCTCCTCATGGCTAACGGGGAGCAGTGTCCTAGATATGCCTAAATACTCCTCCTCCTATAAGGAATCATCATCAGAAATGCACTGAAATCTTTTGGTCATAGGCATATTAAGAGATAGGCAGGGAGAGTGGCAGAGCAGAGAGTGAGGGAGATATACTTGGAGGATTTTAAAAAACAAAAGGAAAGAAAAAGAACTAACCAACTCCAGAGGTTAATGTAAATGGCATCTATGTGTAATAAACCCACAAATGGTAAAGGAAGTAAGATGACATATTTATAATTTATAAAGCATTGCCATTTGTATTAAAGCAGTGATCAGATTTGGTCCAAAATTTTTTTACCCTCCCGCTGACAGAAATTATTGTCCTGAATTCTCTCTAGTGACTTGTTTTGCCCCAAACCCTGCTCCACGTTCTCTGCTTATCTCTCTATACCCATCCAGGCAGCCATAGAATCCTACAGCAACCCAGGGTAGCCATCCATTTCCAGACAGTGGAGCTCAATTGGAAATACTGTTATTTTAACTTGGATTAGAATGAAATCCAATGGGATATAGAAGAAAATGTGGTACGGGGCTCCTGGGAATTTGGGCCTGCTATGCTGTGATAGATCTCCCTGCCACCTCTAGTTTCTGTGATTCCTGAGACTCACCACATCTGGATAATTTGTGCTTGTCACATACAGCAGGCAAGGCTAATAGACACATCAGTCCAGAAAGAAGCTACCGGCAGCATTTCAGAATCTAACCAAGAAGACAATACCCACCCCAAACTCAGAAACAATGTAAAATAAATTGTCCTTTGTGATTACCTTCAAGTGGAACTTCACCTACACTTTCAATTACCTTTCGATGTACATATTAAAAAATAGACTAATTGAGACATTTTTCAGTTGGAATCTGTAAAACTTAGGACAGAGCACAATCTCTATTTGCCTACAAAAACCAAACACATGTTTAATCAAATAAGTGAATGGAGTAAGCAAGGTTGCAGGAGGAATAAGAATGAGTGAACAAATCATTATAAATTAAATCTAGTCAATTTCATTCATTCATTCATCACTTGACATTTATTGAGCATGTACTACATAAAGTACTTTATTAATTCATTTGGAATTGCCATACTTTGCAAAATAACAAAACTGAATTTCCTTAAAAATATATTTTAGGCTTCTCATTGATTCAAGCTTTCCTTCTTTCTATTAATCCAAATCATGAGCACGTACCTAAAATCAAAATGTGCTTGTTTATTCTCACAACTTGAGAAATTTCAATTAAAAAATATGACTTCAGCCATTCAAATATTTTGTTTTTAAAATCATGATCAATTTCTAAATTTATGAGGATATGATTTCCAGCCATCATATCTGAGATTATAACCTTCAGCCTAAAGAGAAGCAGTTAACTCTTTTAATTATAGAGAACAAACTGATGGTTACCAGAGGGGAGGTGGGTGGAGGGATGGGTGAAAAAGGTGATGGGGATTAAGGAGCACATTTGTTGTGATGAGCACCAGGTGATGTATGGATCTATTGAATCCCTATATTGTATACCTGAAACTAATATAACACTGTATGTTAACTAACTGGAATTAAAATAAAAACTTAAAAAAACAAAACAAAACAACAACAAAAAAGTAGTTAACAAGGTTGGTTTTGCTGAGAAAATTAAAACCAACTCCCCATTATTTATCACATGCCTTACCTTTTCTAGGGAAATATTCCCATCTTCTTAACCACAAGGTCCAGCCCCTGGGGCAGGTATGTAGTTAGAATAAAGATTTAGAATGAGTCACTGGGAGAAAGAGGTGTGTGATTTGTCTGGAGCTAGAGAATGTTAATAACAATAACAATTAATACAGTCTGGCTTCTTATAGTATTTTGGGGGTGAGATGAAAGAAGTAGGCTTGAAAATACCTAAAATAATCATCTGCCAATTGTAATATCTAATTTAGTGTCTAACATGAATATCAAGGCAAATGTCCAGTGATTACTTTCTCAATATAATGGTCAGATGCCAAACATTTTCCATGTAGTAGGTCCTTTCTCAAGGGCACAATGTGGTCCAGTCCAAGTGTGGGTCCTTGGACACATCATGGGTTAAATTCACGAAGTTTGAAAGGAGTAAACCCAAACTTTTAAACAGGCACAGAAGCAACTTTAAAGTCTTTGAGGCTGAAAGGTACTCATGGGTCATATTAAGCTAGAGAAAAGTCTTGGAGACTGTCGGCCTCCTTCACCACTATGGATGGTTAGGGTGAGGGATGGGTCTAGTCTCCAGAGGTGACATTCTGATAGATTGATCTTGCTCTGGGAATGCTCTATTCCAATTCTGCACAGGCTATTTGGGCCATAATAGTGAAAATACTCCAGCTTTCAAGTTAAGCTCCAAACTGAAGAGAACCCAGTTCCTTTTTGTAATCATAGTCAACCCTCAATTATTTGTGCATATGGTAGAAAGTAGTATCTTCAATAGTAAAATGATAATTTATGTTTGACTTCACAGCATGTTCTGTATTGGGGGTTTTTCTTTTGTTTTTGGCAACATCAACAGACTTATTTTCCTAATTAGTTTGACCCTGATTCAATGGTACAATTAACATTCTCTGAGCGTACACACACATACGCACACTACTCACCAATTGGTGGTGGGGAGAATGCCCAGAAACATACTGAGGGATAGGCAAAGGTGGTCTGAGATTATGTTTTTGCTGCCAGCAATTCACAAATAGATCATCTAGATCAATAGGGAGTTGGCTGTACTTATAACCACGCACTTCCTAGAGCCAAATAATCATATTAGCTAATTCCCTTCTATAAAATATATGCAGCCTCCATGATTACTTAGTAAACTAAGTGTAACCAGCACACTTAATATTTTTTTTAAAAACCGGGATTACCTAGTTTTGCTATTTACGCAAATTCAATTAACAAGATGATTGCCAGACCTCTCCAGTACTGACTGCTACACAGACCTGCCCGAGTTCTCTCTCAGGCTTGGAGATACTGGGGAAGGTAAGTGGCCAGAGTCAGCCCTCTGCCCCGCCACTTTGGGGAATTAAGCGCAGCCTCCCCGGATTTCCTTGAAAAGCCTTCTAGACTTTTTCCATCTCCCCCGTCGGCCCTGGTGGCCCACCCACCCGCGGCGCGGGACCCTCACGGCGGCTCACCTATCTTCTCCTCGGCTTGGCTGCTCTCCACAGCATCCGTTGGAGGCTGGGCTGTTGCCTTGGCAGCAGCATCCTCTGCAGCAGGGACGGTGGCGGCGGCAGCAGCAGTGACAGCAGCAGGCACATCGGCTTGTTTAGGGTCCTCCTTGGCTGGGGCGTCTTCGGCCTTGGAGGACGGCGAGTTGTCAGTGGAAGCTTGAGTAGCACTTTCTGTCTCAGCAGAGCCAGCCTTCTCCTCTGAGGGGGCAGGAGCCTGGGGGGCTGCCTGCTCTGTGGCAGCATCAGGGGCGCCCTCCCCCTTCTTCTCCTCGGAAGGAGTTTCGCCTGCCTTGCCGGTTTCCTCAGGCTTGGGGCCCGAGGCCGGGGCCGCGTCAGTGGGAGTGGGACCTTCTCCCTCCTTCTTCTCCACGCCATCGGCAGCAGGGGCTTCATCCTTCTCATTCGCTTCCGCCTCAGCAGCTTGGGCATCACCCTTCTTCTCTCCTTTGAGCTTTTTCCTTGTTATGTGTCCACGGAAGCTAGCCTGAATTTTGGTCGCGGCCTTATGAGCTTTATCTTCTGGTTTGATGCCATCTTGTTCGATCTTTTGGTCCTCATCATTTTTTTCAACCTTTGTGGAGAAAAGGGGGGTTAAAAAAACAAACAAACAGAAGAGGTGAAGTGATGTTCTTTTCCTTCAGATCACAGCATTCAACAAATATTCGTTAAATGATTTCTTTTGTGTCAGGCTCCAGATTTGAAGTTAAGAAATCAACAATACCCTGGATTCAAATCAAGCCTTTCCTCTCTCCTTGATGGGGAATTAAGTGGCTCACACATTATCTTATGGCAAAACTAATGTCCTTTTGGACTTCCAGAATCACTGGCATTATTTTATATGTGTTTCTTTCCCCAGCTCAATGTCTCTCCATTACTAAACTTAAACCAGACTTTTTTTTGGATGTACCTTGATAATTCAAATTACATTCATCCTAGGTTTGAATCAAAGAGCTCCGAAAGATACTGTTTTTCAGAGTTCCTGAAAGAGAACTCTGTGAAATATGTGACGGCTTAGAAATTATTATGGAAAAGTCTATTCGTTTCCCCAGGGTTTCAAATCTGGTCAGGAAACCAATAGATGGAGGCCAAGAGTATGATAAATAAAGGTTTAGACGACAGATCTATCAGGGTTTGGTGCAAAACGCAAATGAGTTTCAGGGCTTGGAGGGATTTGTTTGGGTTGTGAAAACTCAGAATGCTGGTCACAAAATGATGCCTACTTTCACCTGTATGCGGTCTAACATCAGTAATCAACATAGAAACCTTCAAAATTTGAATGCAGAAAATGGCCATTATTGGGCGCCTGGGTGGCTCAGTTGGTTAAGCGACTGCCTTTGGCTCAGGTCATGATCCTGGAGTCCCTGGATTGAGTCCCGCATCCAGCTCCCTGCTCGGCAGGGGGTCTGCTTCTCCCTCTGACCCTCCCCCCTCTCATGTGCTCTCTCTCATTCTCTCTCTCAAATAAATAAATAAAATCTTTAAAAAAAAAAGAAAATGGCCATTATTTTGAGTTAAAAAAACAAAAGAATGGAAAACACTGCTTCCACTTTTGAAAGAGTAGTATATATTTACTAAATCACAATTTCTTACTCCCAAAGCAATTTAAACCTAAAATTAGTTTTATATTATCATTAATGGAGTCATCTTGGTACTGAAGGCAGGAGACTAGAACACAATTTTTTTTTTTTTTTTTTTTACCATTTGGCTGTAACATTTATGGAATAACATATGCTGCAAATAACTTTTTTCAATAAGGAGATTAAATCAGAAGATAGGCAGAAAAGGTATAGTCATGGAAAGAAATGTATAAGGAAGTACACAAAATTCTTTATAGCTCCATTGCTCACCGCTCACCATGATGCCCTAATGTGGTTACTTATAGTCTCCATTCACTTCTTCCTTTAACTTTGGAACATCTAACTTTTGTTCACTTTTGTGAGCACTGTTCTAGGCAATGGGGAAATACAGTAGTGAACAATACGGCAAATTTCCTTCAAAAGACTAATAATAGAAGAGTGCTTATCATGTACCAAGTGCTGTGTTTGGCCCCAATCTTGACTTTGGCCTGATCTTGGCCTTTACTCCAGTTTAGGAGGTAAGCCACAGCAGGCCTAACACAAGGGTGTATTTTCTATCTGTCATACCAGCTCTGCCCCAGTGACCCAGATCCTGTGAATCATGATGTGGGTCTGTTTGACATTCTTTGGACAGGCAGATGGGCCTGTTGCTATGTAGATTCATCAACATGCTAGTGGGTATACATATATTTTGGAAAATTAGCCACATTTGAGAGTAAAAGCAGGATTGACAATTTTCCGGTAAAATTTAAGACAAGTTTTTCTTTTTCCTCGGTTAAATGTGCATGTATTCATACAAAGAATGAAGGAGTGGATGAAAAGCATTTTGGAGAGGCCCATTCCTCTCCCTCCCCCCAGTGTCATGCTGCAACACTGTTCAGTTCTCTGATGCACCACCACCTTCCTCCATCCTGCTGCTTTTGATAACTCCTACTGGGATGCACACAGTGCAATCTGGGGCACGGGAGCAGCTGTCCCTGCCAGGAACTCTCCGCTCAGAGATGGAAGCATAACCCTGTTAAATTAACAGTTGTGAATGGAGCACAGAGCCAAGATGTTGTTAATTTATTTTACTCTATCTTGAGTTTTCTGAATGAGGCACAGTCATATATGATAGGACATCTGCACTTGGGCATTGATGCCAAGTGGCTCTTTAATACAAATACTGCTCCTTGTGAAAGTAGACAAACCAATTATTTCAGAGTGGGCAGGTGTGCAGAAAAAAAAGCTACAATTTTACACTCCCTTTTTCTCTTTAAGAACACAAAGCAAAGTGGACGAAACTTTTAAAAAGCTGGAAACATAAAAAGAGGGAAGCTGAGATTCTGCCTGCTATAACGAAAGAAACTTTACATGGATACAGCAAGAGCTCCTCTTGATTCTTCCCCCCAACCCACTCATCTCCCTTTCTCTCCTACCCTCTCTCTCTTTCTCCTTCTCTCTCTCTCTCTCTTTTACTTCTTCAGATTATCTGCCACTTTAACTTTCCAAATGATCAGGGCTTGAGATTTGTACATAGCATCTACGCTAAAATATCTATTTAGAAGGGCTCAGACTAGGCTTGGGACCAGCCTCATCTGAACAATCCAAGAGTATAAGGAACACAAGAGAAGAAGGGGTAGGTAGGAAGGGAGAGAATCAGGGAAGACCAAAGTTAGGGGAGAGGTGAAGGCAATCTTGTAAGAGCTAGGCACCAAAGTAGGCAGATAGAACCAAAGAGGTGCTGAAAGTATGCCACGGGCTTGCAGCTCATTCTGGAGAAACTGCTGGACCACTTAACATCATTAGAAATTTAGAGAAACTGGATTTTAGAGATTGGTTGAAAAAAAGAACTCATAAATGTTTCAGATAGTCAGAGGGAAAGAGACTGAGACAGAGATGGAAGGTGAGGGGAAGAGAGAAGAGAAGAGAAGAAAGGGGAGGGAGGAAGGGAGGAGAGGGAAGAAACCAGCCTAAGATAAGGCCAGACTTAAGTGATTGAATAAAAACATCCAAAGACAAAAATATGTTAAATAAAAAGTAGGTCTTAAGCTAGACAGTGCTAGATTGTGAGTGTGCATGTCTTTCTTTTGTACCTGTAATTGATTCTATTAATATGACTTAAACTACAGGTTATTTTCTGATAAAATTCCTTTCACAGTATTAGAGATAACTGGACTAAGAGTGTATGTTCTTGAGAGAGGACCAAGAAAGAGGACATTTCCCAAGAGTGGCTGCAGGGTAACCCTAACGTGTCAGGCCACAGAGACTTTTTCCAATTGGAAATAGAAGAATAACCCAAGACAAAGGTCATTTGAGCCCAGAGAAACCAGAGGTCACTCAGCAAATTCAGCACAACTCTTTCAGTTTCTAAAAATGGCCCCGAGAAGTTAAGTGACTTGCCTAAATTTATAGTGTGTGTGGGTGAGTCAGCAGCCCAGCTTGTATTTGAACTAAGGTCCTCTTCCTTCCCACCCAAACCCAAGTCTGATTTTATTGCATTAGTAACCTGGAATAGCTTAGGCTTTCTTGTGACAGATAATCCATAAAGCATCATGCCAACACCACCATTCATTTATTCATCTAAAAATACTGAGTACCTATGCTAGGCACCATGGACACACTAGTGAACAGATGGTACTGTATTTATCCACATAAGATTCTTTTTTAAATATGCTTTTTTGGGGGGATAACCTCATGCTGCCTTAACAATCAGAAATTTCCCAGGAATTCACATTAGACACCTGATCTTATGCTCATTTTGTAAAGTAGGGCCGATAGTCTACACAGTGAGTTATAGATGGAGGAGGTCTGGAAAAAAAGAGGATCCTGGTATTCAATAGCTAAAGAATCAGTTCATAAGTCTCATCAAGATAGATTTACTTTTGGGGCGCCTGCCTGGCTCCATTGGAAGAGCATGAGTTTGAATCCCACACTGGGTGCAGAGATTACTTAAAAATAAAAATAAAAAAATAAACATTTACTTTTTCAACTTAGTCCTGTAACAAATAAGCTTTATGCTGAGCTCTGATGTTTTCTGAGGGAACTTCAAAATTCTTTCATTTTTCACATGGGACTGTTGCTATCTGTGAATTAACTGAGGAGGACTTTCCAGTGCAGTGCATTATATGTAGGAACAGTCTCATTATAAGTTGCAATAGCTTTTTCAGGAATCTTCACTTCTATAGCTTTTTGTTTTTATTGACCAATTTTTTGGGAGCTCTGTTATTTACAAAGTCTCAAAGGAATTCAAAGTATGTAAAATCTTTACCTTTCATCCAATGCTAAAATCTTGGATGAATATTGGTCTGAAGATGGATACCATCATACTAACTTGTTGGAACCCAGTCAAATTTCTCAGTCCATTAGGTGAAGGGGCAATAATTTTCAATAGTGTTTAAGAATCACAGGTAAGAAAGCCAAATATAAGATGTAGTTATTTAATATCCAACACTGTTGCTCTGGTTAATAGTTTCCTTTCCCTTTGGGGAAGGTGGAGGGCACAACTTAGGATTCATTCTAAGATGACCAAACATTTGCATTTATTAAGTTGCAAAAGAACTTTAGGCAAAAATCTATGAATGCCTGACTTTCATAACTAAAATAACATCATCTGTTCAACTGGGACATCTCAATTCATTCAATGTTTTCCAATTATCATAGGACTGCCTCAACCTTCCAAGCACAGAAAAACTTGGCCCTGTATCTATTTCTGCCAGCCATAAATACTACTATTAAAATACTTCAAATTCTCTCTTAAATAAGATTGAATTGTAAATGCTTTTAAAAAGTCATTTGTGTATACCAATTCTTCCTAAGAATATCTTTAGTAAATCAAAGTATTTTCCATCTGAGCAAAAAATATTTCTGAGAAGCAAAATTGAAGGGCCAGAGATATCTTAAGCAACATTTTCTTTATCATACTATAGTTTTCATGCCTATCATCTTATGCAATCCATAAAGGAACCAGAATAAAGTATTGATGATATATATAAAATTTGGCAGACATCTACTATGGCTCACTTTAGTTTTATTAATAATTTATTGAGATAAAATTCACATAGAAAATTTCACTCTATTTTTAAGCTTAGTTTATTTTAAATATAGTTGGCATATACTTTAGAAAAAATGTCCAAGCATTAAAGTTCATGCTGAATTTTCTGTATTTCTTCAAACCTAGTCAAAGATCAGGAATCCAGTGAAATGCCCTTTATGGAGGAGAAAAAGGAAGATGGACCAACCTCTCCCAGTTGTGAGGATAAAATGTCTTCAGGTTTCTTGGCAGTTTTAAGGAAGTGTCCGTTAAAAAGATGAATCAACACAGCTGGGATACACAAGGTTCCCTCAACACTCAGTCTGGTTTGAAGATCTAACTTAGGGTGTGAGGCAGTGGGTGGGAGGAGCAGAATGCAGGTGAGAGCAAGGAAATTGTGGGGGTTTTTGCCAACAACTGTCATCACATTTTTAAACTCCGATTTTCAGGGGCACCTGAATGG
This sequence comes from Neomonachus schauinslandi, assembly GCF_002201575.2. NCBI lineage: Eukaryota > Metazoa > Chordata > Mammalia > Carnivora > Phocidae > Neomonachus > Neomonachus schauinslandi. Next base: position 59,890,816 of record NC_058403.1, on the reverse strand, counting down.
CTCAGTAGGCTAAACATCGCACTCTTGGTTTCAGCTCAGGTCATGATCTCCCAGTAGGGTGAGGGAGCTCCATATTACGCTCCTCACTCTGTGGGGAGTCTGCTTCCCGTCTCCCTCTGCCTCTCCCCCACTGAAATAAATAAATCTTAAAAAAAAAAAAAAAAAAAACCACTTTTTTTTTTCAGTCCAGGGCAAAGTCCTTTTTTTTTTTTTTTTTTTTAAGTTTCTGGTCAGGTGGGAGCACAGCAAATATATAATGACTGAGAGCATGTAAAACATCAAGAGTGATTTTGCAAATCCCGGCAGAGTGGTGATGAGGGAACTCTCTTTTTCCCGTCAAGTAAAGGGTGCCACATATTGCTGCAGCTCCAGAGTTATAATAAATGAGTAAGAAATGCTCCTTGTTTGACTAAATTAGAGGACTAAATATCCCATTTTGGAAACTGGAATAATAATTTTAACTTTTTAGATAACAGCTAGTGATCAAGACATGGGTCTTTATTCACTTTCATATATTATTTATTGGACATGCACAGCCCACCTGCCATAGAATATGAGGTGGCATATGCAACACAGTGTAAGGTGCTACTGGAGGAGAACTCAGTTTCCTTTCAAAAGGGCTCTTTTATTTTGTATTATGTATTTGTAACTCTTTCTGTCCTACAAAGACAGAGAGAAGAGGTAAAGGGCATATGATAATTGGTAGCTTCTAACAGACAAAAGTCAGCACATGAAAGACCTTGCCCATTTTGCTCACAGCTGGATTTCCAGCTTCTAGAATGGTGTCTGGCACTTGGTAGGTGTTTGATTAATATTTATTGAATGATTCCAAAATGTGACCCTGTCAGTATCATTTCAGAAAGATGATGACAGACAAGGAAGTCTGGGGTTCCATTTTGTCAACTTTCCTTAAAATCCTTGATTTCGCAGGGATGGAATTCAAGAGCATCTGACTAAAACAGGTATGTGTCCCCCAGTACCTGAATAACTGACCTCATATGGTGAGGTTGAACACAAAAACCAATTACAGAAATGAATGAGTAGAAATCAGAGAAGAAGAGAGATCGCAAACCTATAGAATGGCATTGATAATAAAAGGCACTTGAAAATGGCAATAAATCTAAGATAAAGACAAATGATTTATATTTATCTTATCTATGAATTGGCTAGAGTCATATCAATCAAATTATTTTTCAAATATATATCTCTGATGCTTCATTTGTAAAACAGGTGAAAATATGCATTGGGGATTGCTGGAGACTCCTCCCCCTTCCCTCTATTTATACTTAATCTGTATAATAAGCTCCAGGGCCTATGATTGTGAGCTGGGGATAACTACTAATACCTTAGTTATTCAAAGAAGAAAGCTCTCCCTCCAGAAACTGGAGCTGCGGAGAGCCCCAAGTTGAGATGAGGCACATACTTAATGCTGGTCCATCTATCAGGACATATGGTGGACAGAATTTGACAAAACTCTTTCAGAAAACCTTTGAGTATGGCAAACATGGTGTCCAAGCAAATACTCGCTAAGAGTCAGGTCTGGGAGTAGGACGAGCCCCTCTGACAAGTGTCCATTGGAGTTCATGACCTCTATAAGTATTCACTACCTCTACAAGTGTTCACTGCCTTGACAAGTGGCACGCTGAAAGGAGAAAAAGGCAGGCAAGGTGAGGGAGACACTAAATCCTGCTCTTGGAGAGGTTTCTATGCCTACAGAGGCCACTGAGCGGGAAACAAAAGGGAGGCACTCCCCGTCAAGTGCTGAAAAGGCTGGGCTCACACAGGAGAGTGTGAGAGAGACTGGGGGGCTTCTTCTGCTAATGCCTGGACAAAGAGCGAGAACCGCGGGCAGCCAGTACATCTGGGAAAAGACAGAAAAGCAGCCAACCAGGGCGCCTGGGTGGCTCAGATGGTTAGGCGTCTGCCTTCGGCTCAGGTCATGATCCCAGGGTCCTGGGATCGAGTCCCTCATCGGGCTCCCTGCTCTGCGGGAAGCCTGCTTCTCCCTCTGCCTCTCTCTCTCTCTCTCTCTCTCTCTGTCTCTCATGAATAAATAAATAAAATCTTTAAAAAAAAAAAAAGAAAAGCAGCCAACCAACAGACCGCCCCTCGTACCACCATCACGGGTGAATTGCTCCCAGGTGTGAGTTCCCATGAACAAACCACGCCCCAAGCTGCCAGAGAAGGTGCTCAGAGCCAAGCAGTGGGAAGAGAAACCCCAGGCCCCAGGGAACCTGATAGAAAACTATCCTCCTTCCAGACAAGATGCTCCAAAAGTCTCTTGTTAGACACTCAGGAATACAGGACACAATGAGCTTTTAAATAAATTATTATATTCTTTCTCTTATAATGAACAGTGATTGCTGATTTGTTATTTCCTAATTAAGCCTCTTTCATCAATTATATTCTAAGTCAGTCGTACTTGAAGTATTTTGTTCAATGAATGCATGAATGAGAGAGACCCCCCTCAACCACTCTAATGCACACCCTTCCTCTTGGTCTACTTAACTTGCTTTTCCTTCTTTGTGCTTATAATTACCTGACATATTTTTATTTCATTACTAACTGACTCTTTCCTTGGACTATAAATTTTTGGAGAGCAGGACCTTGTCCGTTTTCTACAACCCTCAAAACCTCGGTAGCTAAAATAGTGCCAGCTCGTGGTTGATGCCCCAAAAACGTTTATTTGTGGTTGTCGTCAAGTGACTCTGTGCCACACTGTGCTAGTGACCAGAGCACAGCTGGTGTCCACGAGCAGCAGCCCGCTGACTGGCCAGGTGTCCTGTCTCCACTCTGGGACACCAATGCTTGGGGTCTCTCTCTCCTCTTACACGTATCGAAAGTAAACAGCATATTCAGGTAGTATTTCAACCCAGTCCTCAGCATAACCATGTGAGGAACACATCGCGGTGCCTATTTCATAGTCAGGATAACTGAGAAAACAGAAAGGGGCCTGTGTTATCCAGCCTCGGAGTGACAGGACCCTCCCTCAATCTTACTCCTCATCCAGTGCATTTTAAAGAATGAGGAAGCCAGGATTCCCTGGTATTTAAGAGCATGGGCTGTAGAGTCCAATGTGTGTCAGATTGGATCTCGACTCTGTCACTTGATCCCCAGCTCAAGCTTGGCTGGTCAGCTTCAGTGTCCTTACCTGTATGACGGAGGGGAGAACAAGTCTCTCACACTGGATTGCTGTGAGGATCACATGAGTGAGTATGACAGATAAAGTTCTTAGCACAGTCCCTGTCACATTCAATAACGGCTAGCTGCTACTTTTTCTCATCTTGATCATTATCCTTATCACTATCCTCTCACAGTAATTTCTTTCTTTTTTTAAGATTTTATTTACTTATCCAAGAGAGAGTGAGAGAGAGAGAGAGAGATCAGGAGCAGGGGGAGGGGGTAGAGGGAGAAGCAGACTCCCCGCTGAGGAGGGAGCCCGATGCAGGACTCAAGGCCAGGACCCCAGGATCATGACCCAAGCCAAAGGCAGATGCTTAACTGACTGAGCCACCCAGGTGCACTTATAGTAATTTCTACATTACCATTAAACTAAGTTAAGACATATTAATGAGATAAGTACTGTAGAGGCCCAGGCCAAGCCACCCCAAAATATACCACACTGGCATATTAATTATTTTGAATTGAAACTACTTGGGAAACAACCGGTTCAAGGACACTCAAGCCCTCCTCTGTCCCCCTAAAAGCAGGAAACAAATCTCCCATATGAGAAATACCTTCCCTGTACTAAGAAGTAAAATGATATCCTTATCACCAGAGATAGGGACTTTAAAATTGAGAAAGCTGTAGAAACAAACCTTGTTATTATTTTTTTTTCCTAACCTATTACCTCAGCCTAAATTCTGCTTAGGATTCCTTTTTAAAGTTCCCAAACACCTGTTTCCTTTATCCTGTCAATTACTCACACATTTATCATCTCTTTGTCTAAAATGTATGAAAACTGCCCGCCGTGGTCATTTCTTTGGATCTCAGGTTCATTATTGGGCCTTCATGCACATGTAATTTTCTCCTGTCTCATGTTAATTTAATTCTTAGTTAAGCTGGAAAGACCTTGAAAGGTACAGGAAAAATTTTTCCCTCCCTACCATACCGATGAGGTTTGGCCCTAAGACCTTATTCATCTCCATGATTACTGGTATCCCTACCCAGGGAGGGGAGAGTCCATTTCCTTAACTCTATAGTGCTCCAGAGCTATCTATCCTCAAAGAAATGAGCAGAAATCTGTCTAAAATGTGCCACAATACCCATTCTTTCTATCCTGGGGAAGGGGGAGGATCTGTTCACAGTGTCAAGCATAAACCATAATCCCTCTCCTCTGCCACCGAACACACACCAATCCTCCCTAACTATATCCATCCCTAAACCTCCACATGGTCCAGCATCCAGTGATGAAAATTCACCCAAACTGCATATCTATTCATTTTCAAAATATATGCCCTTCACTTGACCACCACCTGCTTGGAAAAAAAATCTCATTCAGCTACTATTTCATATATCTATCCCAGGGATCAAGCTCTAGACCTTACACATCAGTGAAACAATTGCCAGTGTAAGTTCTGAGAGCTAATCTGTTTACTCATGTCTGGTCATACTCATACCTGGTAAAAGCTGTGGATGCAGCTGCCCGACATTTTGTGGGGGCTTAGCTTAGGAACATCTGGTCCTGAGGAGAGAGGGGCTTCATGATTTGGGATTTCTAACTCTATCCACCACACCCCCACTGGATAGTTAGTAGAACTCTTTGAATGTCATTTTACCTAATGTCTAGTGATGGTTCATAACTTGTCATCAGAGTGCATGTGATTATAAAACCTAGCTGATGGCAGATGGACAACAACCGGGACTCCATTTGCTAAGGAAAAAAAAGAGAGAGAGAGAGAATAGCTTGAATTTTTGTATTACCGGTTATGAAGTACTTTCAACTTCATAAAACTGTCCCTCTAGGCTGAGCAAGTGTGCTATGCCTTCTACAAAATGAAGAAATTGAAACAGAATGGAAAGCCCCACAAATGGCAGAATGGGTCTTAACCCTAGGCCTCCAATCTCCTACATTTTAAGGAACTTAACAGAGAATTCAATCTAAGAATTCAACACTAAACACTCAGAAGTTATCATTGAAGAAGTAGCAATCCTCACATCAGCATGTAGACTACTCGAAGCACTTTTTACTTAACAGAATTGGTCTTTATTTCAGATCCCGGGACAGAGGTGGCTCCAGAATCTCTATGTAGGAGGGGTTAGGGGCAGAGACCTGTTTGGAAAGAGGAGTTAGGTGATTCTGCCTGAAATTGCACTCGTATGGCAAGATTCTTACCGTAGGCTTATTTATATGAGGTGGCTGGTGGGATGATTTTACAGGGCGACTGCTATCGATCAACAATAGTTTGCACATGCCTTAATGTACTAGATCAGTCACCAGGTAAGTGATTGCCCATTTACAGTAGTACTTTAGAAATCTTTCAAAAAGTGCAGGTGTGGGGATGTCTGGGTGGCTCAGTCAGTTAAGCGTCTGCCTTGGGCTCAGGTCATGATCCCAGGGTCCTGGGATCTAGTCCTACATCGGGGTCCCTGCTCAGCAGGGAGTCCGCTTCTCCCTCTCTCTCTGCTGCTCCCTCTGCTTGTGCTCTTGCTCACTCTCTCTGACAAATAAATAAATAAAATCTTTTTTTTTTTTAAGTGCAAGTATGTATCCTCTCTGATTCTAGAAGATGTGTTGTGGTATTCTTCCATGCGTGGAAAAAACAATGGAGTGTTTTTGTTGGGGTGAGGCAGGGATGTCAGGTAAAGGGCATAGAGTTTGAGGACAAATAGACTTCCAATTAACGGGGCTTCTATTCCCAAGCTACTAGACAGTAGATCATAACTGAGTCTAAATTTGCTCATGATGTGTTTGTCTTTGTTGTTCTTCCTTTCTAATCCCTCCCTTTGTTTTTGGCATCTAGCTCTCTCTTGATCATCAGTCACCGACACTCACTGATCACATGTTCCCTGGCATGGTTTTGGGGTCAAATGATTTGAGTTCAAATCCTGGCTTGGCCACTACTCAAATGTATGACCCAGAGTAAACTACCCAATTTCTTTAGAATGCAGGGTCTTCACGAACCTTCAGATTGGGATACTAATACCTACTGTGCAAAATTTTCTTTAGATGAAAGAAAGTAGTATTTGTAAAGTGCCCAATACTTAAGAACTCCATAAATAATTGTTTCAAAGAAGATATTATGAGTGAAGTGAAAATTACTACTTTCTGGAGACTAGGGACTGAGTGCATTATTTGATAAATATTTTATGATTTTCTTTCCTTGATGGCTCATGAAGGAATTTTTTTCAGGACTATGCACATTTCATAAAAATAATAAATGCCCCTCTCCAAAAACAACAACAACAAAACCTTTTAAAGGTAAAGACTATAAAATACCATCCGATCCTTGGAGGAAGTAATAGTAATAATAAATTGAAAAAAATATATAGTACTATGTGCCCAGTACTCTTTATCCAAGTATTTTATTACATATTTTATATACACACAAAAATATATTTATGAAATATATTATATATATTGACTAGCTTAATTCTAACAAGGCTATACAGGGGGTACTATTAACTTACAGATAAAGGAACTGAGGCACAGGACATTAAGTAACTGCTCAAAATCACACAACTGATAAGTGGCAGAGCTAGGATTTGAACTCAAAAGACTTGTATAGGTTGCATGTGAGATAAAATCATCCCAAGAAGACAGGGCTGATCTACTCTCTGCCAGGTTTTCCCTGCAGGCTCCCAGGCAAAATGAAGTGTGGAGAGGACAATGGGGTAATTCAGAGCAGGACTTTCTTATGGCCAGTGCCTACTAGGGTTGGGCTAGTTCCAAGTGTCTAAAGGACCAGGCTTCGGAGCTGTCACCACAATTTCATCTTCCCCTTTCAAAAATCTCTTTACCAAAGAAAAGTACAAATATATTCTCAAAGCAGGGGCTGTGGTATCAGGACCTCATCACCCAGGTTGATGCCATGACTCATTTTCCTTGTGAAGATGTTGACAGGGAAGATTCACACTTGAGATGTTGAGAACAGCCCAAAGACCAGGTTCCCTATTAATTCTGAAAGCAGGAGAGAAAAAATATCAGAGATCAGGGGAAAGTGGCAGGGAGAGGACTCCAAGTCAGGAATTAGGGCTATTTAATTACATGAGAAAGGCAGATGAATGAACCAGAGTCACTGATATGCATTCTTATCAGAAGGAAGGGGTTGAGCAGGTGGTAAAGAGCAGGTTCTGTGACTTATTCCCAAATCTGAGGATTTAATTCAGCCAGAGTTTCTGAATGAGACACTGCCTTTTCTTTGAACCAACTACTCTAGTTCTTTTTCTCACAATTGTAGTGAAGCAAACAAGGAAATCCATCTAGAACATTCCATGGATGTCATACTAGTCGCTCTGATTATGTTCTCAAAAACTGTCATACTATTTATGCCACATAGTTCATTGGAGGAATTTAGTGACAGGGTTCATCATGGCACAAAGAACCAGCATACCTCCCACTTTGTGGTTCTGTAGGGAGAAACACTGTTTGGCGCCACCAAAGAGAGAAAGTTTTTGAAACTAAACAGACAAATTCTACAACTTCTGAATGAATCTGTATGAGCTGTACAGGGATCCATCATAATCTGATCTTTGAACCAGAATTGGGTAAAAATAAGGAAATATCAAGTCTGATTCTGAGGTCTTGAGGTGAATGAAAATCACTTTCCTTTCTTTTTGAGGCATAGACAACTATGAGATGTGCCATGACCCTCTCCTAAGTGGTATTGCTTGACCCAAAGAGCCACAGAGAGCACCAAGTCGGCCCGGCACTGTGAAACTGCAAAAAATGACGGGCTTTATGGATGTGTCACAACACAGAGAGGTCTTGAAAACTGTCCTGAGCTTCAGAGTCCCAGAAGGTAGGGTGATGCCCCCACGTTTCCCTGAGTTCCGATTTACTCATCACAAGTCAGTGATTCCCCATATGCCTGTGTCTGCTCAGGACTAGACCCAAGACTACGAAGATTCCAGGGTTGGGACGCCTGGGTGGCTCAGTCAGCTAAACATCTGCCTTCAGCTCAGGTCATGGTCCAAGGGTCCTGGGATTGAGCCCCGCATCAGGCTCCCTGCTCAGTGGGGAGCCTGCTTCTCCCTCTCCCTGCCACTCCCCCAGCTTGTGGGCTCTCTTTCTCTCTCTCTGACAAAGAAATAAAATCTAAAAAAAAAAAAGATTCCAGGGCAATCTGATAAGCATTTTCCGTTGTGGTTGGGGCAACTCAAGTTGGGGCAACTGGACAGCTCCAAGCTAGAATAATTTCCTACTTTCTACCCAGGCTGAACTCACAGTTTAAAGTCACATATAAAAGCGCAGTGAGTCTGGAACCTCTGGCTGCTCAGTCAGTTGAACGTGTGACTCTTGATCTCGAGGTTGTAAATTCAAGCCCCAGGTTGGGTGTAAAGATTATTTAAAAATAAAATCTTACAAAAAAAAAAAGAAAAGCTCATGAGCTTAAAAAAGTAAAACTGCCTGGTACCTCTGCAGCCTGTGTGTGTACAGTCTGGCTGCGCCATGGTGTACGAGCAAGGCAGGAATAAACAACAGAAGGCTTAAATCACTGTGGAGAGCTAAGGGAATAATGGGGGTGGCTGGCGGCAGTAGCTGAGGGGGTGTGCAGGGAGAACTCAGACAAAGATTCTCCTTCTGCCAAAAGGCTGAAATTCCACCTTGGAGCATGATTCCCTTATTCCCTTATTATTATTATTCCCTGAAAGCTAAAACTATAGACACTCACTTAATTGGTCTGCCTTCCACCCTCTGCTACACATTTTATCAGATTAAGCAAAAGCAGAATTATGGTTTTATAATTTGTCCACTTCCGCCACCCCAAACCACCCTCTGCCCCTCCCAAAACACTTAAAATATTTCCATTGCTTATCACACTAGAAAGAAATGCATTGTTTTAGCATTTGAGAAATTTATGGAATGGACCCAGTCTGCCCTTCCAACTTCTTGTGTGAGCACACTCTTTACTTTAGCCAAGTAATTGATGTGCTGCTCACTGAACACGCACCTCACTCCCCGAGTTCTCTGACTTCACTTATGATGTGGTCCCCCTCAAACATTTCTCTGTCCTGTGTCTGCTGAAACCCTGCCTGCCCTTCACGGCTCATCCCAATCCTTACCTCCTTGGCAGGAGAGTTTTCTTGCATCACCCTAAATGAACAGTCCAGGGGTCAGCAAATTTTTTCTGCAAAGGACCAGAAAGTAATTTTTTTGGGGGGCGGGGGTTCCTGAGCTATATGGTGTCTGTCACAACTCCTCAATTCTATCATTGTAGTGTAAAAACACTATAGATGCTGCGTAAATGAATGAGCATGGCTGTGTTCCAATAAAACTTTATTTATGAACACTGAAATTTGTATCACTTGCAATTTTAAAGTGTCACAAAATATCATTACTCTTTTGATTTCCTGTCAACCACTTAAAAATGTAGGGAAAATAAAAACATTCTTAGCCCGTACACTGTCATTTACCAATCTCTGGGGCAGGGTATACCTTTACATTAAGCTCCCACAGCATCCTTGGTTGTATTTTTTTTTTTTAAAGATTTATTTATTTATTTATTTGAGACAGAGAGAATGAGAGAGAGCACATGAGAGGGGGGAGGGTCAGAGGGAGAAGCAGGCTCCCCGCCGAGCAGGGAGCCCGATGCGGGACTCGATCCCGGGACTCCAGGATCATGACCTGAGCCGAAGGCAGTCGCCCAACCAACTGAGCCACCCAGGCACCCCCTTGGTTGTATTTTCATTAATTTTTTTTGTATTGCAGTTATTGGTGTACTTAATCACCAAACTCCATTATAAGATTTTTGAGGGCAAGAATATTATCTTATTATTAGACACTGTGATATTGTGACTTTTATTAAGAAATATATATTAGGTCTTTGTCCCCATTTTTGGCACAGAGTTCCTAAAACCCTTTGAATCACCTGGGACGATTGCAATAAAGGCAGCTTTTATTATGTTAATGAGGCGACTTTGGGAGAGCACCTAGAGATGGGGCTGGTGGCTCTGAGAACCAAGTGATTGGAGGGTTGAAACTTTCCATTCCAGCCCCCTGACCTCTGGGGAGAAGTGGGAACTGGAGGTTGAATCCATCACCAATGGCCAATGATTTAATCAATTTGGCGTAAGTAATAAAGCCTCCATGAAAATACAAAAGATCAGAGTCTCAAGAGCACCCCGGTTGCTGAATGTATGGAGGTTTGGGGAGAGCGGCATCCTGGGAAGGGGCAGGGAAGCCCTGCACCCTTTCCCCAAACCTTGCCTTGTACATCTCTTCCCCCTGGCTGTTCCTGAGCTGTTCCCTTTTATAATAAACCGGGGATCTAGTGAATAAAGAGTTTTCCCAAATTCTGTGAGCCACTCAAGCAAATTAATTGAACCCAAAGGGGGGGGTTCTGGGAATCTCTGACTTACAGGCCGCCGTTCAGAAGTACAGGTAACAACCTGAGCTTGCCATCGGTGTCTGGGAAGGAAGGCAAGATTTTGGGACTGAGCTCTTTACCTGGGGAACGGATGCTATCTCCAAATAAACAGTGTCAGAATTGAGTTGAATTGTAGGACGCCTAGCTGGTGTCCGGGGCACTGCTGGTATAAGAAAGCCCCACCCCCACACTGGAATTGGGTTCCGGACCCTTCCAGAGGCTAACATTTATAGATCACTTTGTGCCAGGCACTGAGCTAAGTGTTTTCCGTGGAAAATAACAACAATAATAACTGTGTGAGGGAGGGACTATTATTTTTAGTGAGGAAACGATATTATTATTTTTACAGGTGAGGAAATAATAAGGAAGATTGAAAGTGAGCTCTCAGAGCAATTTAGAGAGCAAAGGCAGAGGCCCTTCCAAGGCAGGCAAGCTTCAGAGAACTGAGAACGGAGTGGCACTGAAGCTCGCCTACCTTAGAGGGGTTTCTGTCCTGTGATCCCTTCGACACCTGCTCAACTCAAAGGGGTCACAAAGACACTGAGACCTGAATCCAGGTATCACACACAGCTTGAGAAGAAATGCAGGGCAGAAGTGAGCGGTGGGAAAAATGCCTGGAGAATGGCTGAGCCCCCGGGTGAGGGCGGCGGCTGTGAGCGAGCCGCAGAACAGCTGTAGTCCCAGAAGGAGAGAAGTGAGCTGCAGCTGGGAGGACACTCGTGGGAGAGAAAAAAGACTTTTTTTTTTTTTTTACCATCAGAATTGAGTAAGTTGCTTATGTGCGAAAGCTTTTGTGGAACCCAGTTAGATGGTGCTAAGTCACTAGACAAAAGATCACACCCTCCAGCTCAAGCTACCTGTCTCCAGGGACTGTTTCCAACAGTCTCGGGTCTGAGTGAGGACAACGGAGTGAAAGGCATCTAGATTAGCTGAAGGAACACAGTGACCTGGTAACAGGGGAAAAAGGGGGGGGGGGGGGCTCCTTAAATCCCCAGGGCTGTCCTATCAGTGAGAAAGAAAAGATGAGGAGGAAATGCTGTTCACAGTTTGGCAGCTCAGCACTCAGATCAGCAGCAGCTGTACCACCAAGAGCTGGGTGGCAATGCACTCTCCTCCCGCCCCAGATCTACTAATCAGGATCTGCATTTCCACAAACCTTCTGCACATCACAATGTGGCCTACAACACCCAAACAGACCCATCCCAGGAAATCCACAGTTCCTTTTGAATATTTCTTTACACAAAAATATGATTTCAGAGGTGCTTCTCTTCTCTTATAAAGCACAGAGAAATAAGAAGCTGCAGGTAAAGTAGCAGAAGCTGTGGACTAGCCATCAGGAGAGCAGGGCTAGAAACAGGATACATCCCAAATTTGCAACCTCATGGAAGTCCCTTCACTTCCCTGGGCCTCAGTTTCTGTGTCTCTACATGAAGGGAGTTGACTAGGAGACCTAAGACTCAAACATTCTAAGTATCAGAGTCCTAGTTGTGTGCAAACGTATATATGTTCCATTTTCCTATTTCCCTAGAAAAGAAAGCCTCAGAGAAGTTGACTGTCATCCAATCCTACCACCTGGAATGGACAGGGTCTCCCCCACACAGTCACTTACCTTCTAAAATTAGTTATATACATTGAACATTCATGAGACTAAGATCATTCTCAAAATGTGCCAATCTCCAAAGGGGATCACCAAACTGAGGGAGCACAGGATTTTTCCACTGACCAGCCTCCCATACACTAAGACTCTTGAATCTGCACAGTTCAGGATGACTTTGCTCAGGTGCTTCTATGAACTAGTAATGACCCACCTCATCAGGAAGGCAGACACCACCTTCCTTCTGGTGCCTAATTTCAACCCTTTCAGAATGCAGGAGCACATCATTCCTCAGTCAGCCAAAAGCTGCCTCTTCCCCACCTTCCCCAAAGCCTTGATGTGAGAGACTGAAGCTATTCTAAAGAACACCTTACTTTACAATTCTTAAGGCCTCACTGTCAGTCTGTGTGGAAAATCTGAATGAGATTTACTGTCCTAGTTGGGGGGAAGAACCAAGACTGCTAAAAATAAAGAGGAGATGCAAATCACTCATTCTTTGCTACAGTTGGTTTTAACCTACTTAAGAAAAAGAGGTCAGAAAAAGAGAGAGAAAGCTCTAAGCCCCATCAACTTCTTACCCACATCACTTACAAGTGTGGGTGGTCTTCCTCTCCAGCTCCTCTACTCTCCAGGTCCCTTCACAGTCTCTCATTGGGGGGGGGGGGGGAGTGGCATGGGGGCATCCAGGCCCTAGAGGAGCTAAGGCCACACCCTGGCTCTCCCCTCCTCTTCCTCAGAGCTATGCCCTCAAGTGGACCTGAAGTCACTTACAGCCAGAGACAAAGTCCATCACAGAGTAAGTGCTCAATGTTCAATACATATTTTTGAAGTAAATTTCTAGGCCCAAGATGGAGGTGCTCCTGCCCCTGGCACCATGTCAGTAAACTGAAAGTTACTTTTCATGTTCCTGTGAATGCTCCACTTAACCAGAAATACAGTATATCCAGTCAGCCCATCCCCAAATGTCAAGCCAACCCTGGTCTCTGTATTTATTTCCTTGTTCCTCATTGTTTATCCTATAAAAGCTTCCTTTCACCCCATTTTGCAGTTCCCTCGGACCCTTGAGACCAGAGACTGCTGGCTTCATGAAGTGTTAAAGTCTGTTTGTAACACCTAAATTGACTTCCTTAACCGTTTTTTAACAATATTATTTGGATGAACGAACGAATACATGCTGGTACCATATGTTTTCAGGTTAAGAGAAAATCTCACACCAAGTCTAAATTCGGCCACATCTCCAGAAGTCATCTCATTTCTTCCCTTTTGCCTCAGTCACCTTCCTTCCCTCAATTGTCTAAGGAGCCTGCATTTCATCGCGGAAATGGTAAGCTCAAATGAAGCAGCCTAGGAAACTTCTTTCTTTTCTTTTTTTTTTTTTTTCTCTTTTTAATAATGAAGGATCATTGTCTCTGGCTCTGACCTAGCTGGTTTTCTCACTGTTATACTCTAATGACAAGGCATTGCTGCTTAGTTTCCAAAGGTCTTTTCCTGCGGACAAACAGAAACCTTCCTCCTTTTCTGGTGCTGGCGAAACAGGCGCGCACAACCCGAGGAATGCTAATGTGCTTTTTGCAGCCTCCAGGCAAGGAAAACTGGGAGGGACAAGACTGCGACTTCCATTTGACCCAGCTTTCACTCTCTTCCTTCCCCCTCACCCCCGCCCCCCCCGCCCCGCAGAGTAACCTTGACATGACTGAGGGCCCAGTCCCTGCAAGCAGGCTGCTGCTGGTCCTGCAAGCAAGGGGTGAAGGCCAACAGACTAATGAAGGGCGAGGGAGGGAGCCCGCGCGGCGCCCCTGGTACTCCCCCACCGTGGACAGGCCCAAGGCTTTTGTTCTCCGGGCCACCGAAAGCAGCAGTTACCGCCCAAACAGAAGCTGGCGGAGATTCGTTAAAACAGCACTCCGCGGTGCTGCGGAAAACAAGAAGTCAAACCCGAAAGTGAGGATTTAAAAGAGGACCTGCGCCGTGCGAGCAACACCCCGCGGCCAGGCCCCGCCCACCGCTCCCGCAGCTCCGCCCAGAGTCGGGGCGGCGGCGCGGGGAGGGGCCGGGGGCGCGGGGAGGGGCCGGCGGCGCGGGGAGGGGACAGGGGGCCGGCGGCGCAGCCGGGGAGAAACAAAGGGATGAGGTCACCCTAAAGAGAGGCGGGAGGGAACGCCCAAAGGGGACGGAGAGGGAGACGCGAAGCGGGGCAGTGAGACGGAAACCCGAGTCCAAGTGCAAGGGGAGGGGGCGGGGGGACAAAGGCTGAGCAACGACGCCCAACTCGGGAAAGGGAGGCCAGGCGCACAGTTGTCTGTGCCGCGAGAAACGGAGTGCGGAGAGACCCGGCAGAACCAGCTTTCCTGAGGAAAGATGAAAAAGTTTGCTTAAACCCTCTCCGCTGCTCTCCGTCATGCTGTTCCACAAACTTCCCTGGTTTCTGTCAGTTCTTTGAATTGCATGATTTTTCAAAAAAAGTCTGGGTGCTCTAAGGATGGGTTCCTGAATCTGAAGTAGTATGTGATGTAGGTTGTTTATATAATTATGTTTATATGATTATTTTTCTGTTGAATGTCCATAGCTTTACTAAGAATGTAAGAGGTGTCCATTACCCCCCAGGAGATTAAATGTTACTAGACTGCGGCATTGTAGGAAAGAAAAGGAAAAAGAGAACAAACAAACAAAAAAACACCTAACATGCAAATGACACCAGGTTTGAGGAATTCTGTAACACCTCTTCTTTTTGGTTAATCGGGTTAATATCAGTCACCCTAACCAGGATATTTTGATGGAGAAAGGCCAAAGGAGAGTAAGCTTTGTTTAAAGGAAGACTGAAGACTTGGTTCTGAAAGACCCAAGAAATCGGGTTGGAGTAGAAGTTCAGGAGGCACTGTGGGCATATAAGCGAGTGGAGAGAAAGAATTCTTGGCCTATCTTTGGTTTTGTCTGGGCTGACATTGAGGCAAGTCGTCAAAGGAGCAAGCCTGTATCTCACTGCAGAAGAATATTAACTAATATTCTAGGGCCACTCTTGTGCTTGCTTAACCCCCCCACCTAACTGTAAGTTCATAGAGGGCAAGGACTTTGGTTGGCCATTTCAATACCAGTTCCTAGCATAGCTGATAGGACATAGTGAGCGCTCAGTAAGTATTTGTGGAGTAAATAATTGAATTGCCACAATAATACCACATAATCTCCCCTCTTCTGTATAAACTGACCAGTACCCAAGAGGCCTTGGATCAGTTTTGCCATCTGGTGGTAAATATAGGTAATTGACAAAATCTCTTACCCAGTGTTCCTTTCTTCTGTCTGGGGTTGGTAAACAGGTTTTTCTCCTTAGACCTAAACAAACTCACCTCTCCTACGCTTCCACTTCAGGCCATCACAGGCTCATATAAACCACTCATTTCCTCTTTACTCCTCTTTCTCTCCATTTTCTCTCTGTCCTGACCTTACCCCACCCCCAATGGTATTTCTCCTGACTTTTATCCAGTCAGCATTGGAAATTTCTTTTTAACCACCCCTCTTTTCATTCCTCAAGAGAATCCTTTTATGAGGGTGCTGGGTGGCTCAGTCGGTTAAGCTTCTGACTCAGCTGAGGTCGTGATCTCAGGGTTGTGAGATTAAGCCCCACGTGTAGGCTCTGTGCTGGGCCTGGAGCTGGCTTATGATTCTCTCTTTCTCCACCCTTCCCATCTCTCCCTCTCTAAAAAAAGAAGAGAGAGAGAATCCCATTATGACCCAAAGTTGCCTAATAAACAAGAATTTTGCTATAGTTTTCATTCCTACTACTGTTTCCCAGAAAAGGGAAGTTTGTGTATTTCCTTTTTCAAATGAAATTAGGTATAAAAAACTGTTCTATTACCTTCCAAAACCCAATAACATTGTTTTCTCCTGTGCTTCCATTACAAATGTACCAAATTTGAGCTACATTTGGCTTAACCTGAATTTTATAGACAGGTCTAGAAATCTTAAGAGGATTTTATGTTATTTCTGTGGGGAAAGCATTGTACATTTCAAGTTTAACATTGTATTTTTGAAATACAATCCATTTGTAACTAGGAAATTGCTTGCTTTTCTAAGAAGCTGTTTTCTAAAAGGCTGTTCCACTAAGACACTAACACTTTTACTTTCTGGGAAATTGGGAAAGACTAATGTTTCCATTTTTTTTTTTTATATTTTACTTATTTATTTGAGAGAAAGAGAGCTAGAGCGCGCACCCGTGCACTCGTGAGCCTGGCGGGGAGGGCAGAGGAGGAGGAGAGGGAGAAAGAATCTGAAGCAGACTCCCTGCTGAGGCGGAAGCCCAAATTCCAATACAAGGCTCTGTCCTGCAACCATGAGATCATGACCTGAGTGGAAACCAAGAGTCAGACTCAACCAACTGAGCCACCCAGGTGCCCTGATACTGTTTCCATTATTACAAAATTGAGGTTTAGGGCAAATTAAGCGATTTTGCTCCCAGGTAAACTTCAGGTTAGCAGAAAAAGTGCTCTTTCATTGGGACTAGGGGTTTCCAAACCTCAGCATGCATATTTACCACCAGGAGTGCTGGTGTAAGTCAGATTCATGGCCCCATCTCCCATGATGCTCACTGAGGGAGTATGGTATAGAGCTAGCTGCGGAGCACATGAAATGCATTTTAATAAGTACCCTCATGGGCTTAGACCACAATAAGGGCTATAATCTGACCCACATTCCAGTTTGGAAATAGCTTCCTTGATTTTCTTGAAATGTCTGTATTAAGCAACAGTGAGAATTTTCTATTCCTACCCCATTGTCTCCTGATTTTAGAGACAATTTGCACTAACCCACACATATGACCAAGAATTTCTATTCTAAATTCCAGTATGCACAGACACAATGAACACGGAAGTCTAGAAGAGGTCATCAAACCATGTCATTTCACAGCCATGGGAACTGAGGCCTAGAGGTGAGTGGCAGAGCTGGGTTAGCCTTCATCATCTCCTGCGTTTTTGTTTGAGTCCCCAAGGCCACAGAGAATGAGAAGGCTGAATTTGGAACAAAGTAGATAACTGAATTAGATCATTAGTGTCAAAAGGCATGCTTTGGCCTAAGCCAATTGGCAGGTCTCTTTATAATCCTTCCATTCTGGGCCTGAATGATCCAGATTAGCAGACTAGATTGTTCCTCTGTTACATTTCAATCATAGAACCATGGTTTGGTGCTGATGGGTAGTTTGTATGGAATCACGAATGCAGAAAAGCATAGCCTGATAAAAGATTATGCTTCTGCCCCAGAAGCAAAATTCCCAAGTCAGGCATAATGTCATTGCTTATTATAGTTTGTAATGTAAGTACAAATTAACGATGTTTTAGCACATTTACTAAGTTATAGGATACATACTGATCTTCTGCAAAGTTTTGGAACATGTGAAGGTACAGATAGCCTGGGTCCAGGAGAAATCGCATCCTTTAGGCACACACTGAATCACTGTATAACATTCTACACACGAAATTTGACACAGTTTAAGAGGAAGAGAATTTATACAGAAAGAAGGTAGTGAAGCTTATAGTGATATCCATATCTGTGATAACAGGCCTGTTCAATAAGCTATTCCAAAACAATAAGCTTACCTTGTTCACTTTGTGTTTTAATTTTTAGGGGTCACACTGATTTCCATATATTCACATAAATATATATCCTCAGGGAAAGCTAGTATTTTCAATACAATAAATTCAATAGTAGAAATAATTTCATCTAATTCTTCTTATATCCAAGGTAACATAGGCTTTTAAAATAAGGAATTATTGGATTCTAGCTGTCAGGGGAGGATCTAGGGACCCCCAATCCTTGCCAGCCCCTGCAGTGGTGAGTTTAGGAATATTCTGGTGTTCACAGGTCAAAAGTATGATCACTTTGATGCAATCTGGTTTCACTGAAATCTGGTTTTTATATCTTAAATGCACAGAGGTTTCCTAATTCCACTTTCTACTTGATACATATTTCTTGATTGAAAACTTTAGAATCAAAGATTTGTTATTACCTTCTCTGGATATGGAAATTTGTCCAATATCACTAGGAATTTTTAAACACCCCAAACAATCTGAATTATTTTCTGGACTTCCCTGTTAGATGTGCAACTGAACTTTCATACTCTTTAAATGTAGGCACATTCAGTTACAGACACTAAAGAGACCCCCATACAGAATATTACAGCTGCACTGCACTGTGTACATTTCTGGAAAGTGGACTTGGTATTATTTTCCCCCAAGAAACCACCAATTTACACATCTGTTCTTTGCAGCAATGGATATAATTACTACGATGCTGTTCGTAGGCACGTGACCCTCTGAAGGGGCACTGGTTAAACATCTGTAAACAGGGGTAAACATCATATTGTGTCTTTTTCTCAAGCAATTTGAGTAATTTTTGCTGGAGGAAAAAAAAAAAAAAAACAAACCCACAACATCTTTTGTCCAGTGTTCAGCAGTATCTGTCTTTCTGGGAGTATGACTGTGTGAGATTGCTTTGCCCCCAAGAAGACAGATTTTTCTGAAGTACTCGTTTGACTCAGGAACACAGTGTTCAAATAAAATAGGGCTTTTAAAACAAGACTGTGAGAGAGGTGTGCTGAAGTAGTATTGGGTTTGCTCACCATTTCCTCAGATCTTCCTGGGAAGAGCTGAGCTCTTCAATAAAGAGAGAGTTTGTATTTCCTAAGTCTCTTTCTCCAGAGAAGAACTTTTCAGATAAACTTGTGTAATTTGCTATTTCATCCACTGTAGGTGACTAAGTGGACAAGTATGTGATTTGCTTAAAGTCATACTAAAAATGAATATAATAGTCAATATTTGAATCACTTGGTACTTTCCTCTCAGTGCCAATTCTGTTTTATACAGATAGGGGGCAACTGAAAAATTAAAGTGAAAACAATGGAAAACTTGAAATATAGGCTATTCTACAACAGAGCAGAAAACTTAAAACCAATAAGACTTAACTGAGCTGAGTTTTCCAGCCTTAAGAATGGCAGAATTATCGTATCGCAGAGGCAATGCATAAATGCTTATATACAGTGGATTTGGGGTAGAGGGAAAAGTGGACAGGAGAAAGGGAGTAATATCTCCTTTCTACTATTGTTACATATATTTTGGGAAATACTCTTTAGGAGTAATTTTTAAATTTCAAATGTTAAGTATCTGAAAAGTGAGAAGTGAATCTACTTTTTTGTGGAAAAATCCATTAAACACAAACAAAGCATTTAAAATTTAGAATGTTGGGGTACCTGGATGGCTCAGTAGTTAAGTGTCTGCCTTTGGCTCAGGTCATGATCCCAGGGTCCTGGGATCAAGCCCCGCATCAGGCTCCCTGCTCCTTGGGAGGCCTGATTTTCCCTCTCCTACTCCCCCTGCTTGTGTTCCCTCCCTCTCTGTCAAAAAATAAATAAAATCTTTAAAAATAAATAAATAAATAAAATTTAAATGTTATTTTTAATATAACAGCAGTATTTTCATTTGGATGGAATTACCCAAACTCTAGGACTAGTACCAAATTGAGGCTTCAGAGATAAGACCCAGAGGTTGCATATCTGTAAACAAGGGATTTGAACTAGATGGCCAAGTCTTTTCCAGCTCATTAATTCTAAGAATCTATAAACCTACTCCTGAGAGAAATAGGAGTTTAAGGTAGAGGTTACTCTTGGTAAACTAATGGCACAAAACACAAGGTAAGAGCAGAAACCATTTCTCAGATCTTCCTTAGCCTCCTTTGACACTGGAAAAACTATCCCATAATTTGGTCAAGAAAAAATAAGAAAATGCAGATCCCCTGATGTCAGTATTTTTCCAAATAAGTTGTAGAAGTCCAGTGTCCAATTCTTAGTTCAGCCTTACCTCTCATTTGGCTGTCTATTTAACCTAACCTAACTCTAGACCCTTCAGCTTGCCTCATAAATTTTTTGTAGCTTCCCTCTACCAGAGGTTATGAATAACAGGACACATTCAGTGTAAGCATGTATAAAATTGTACAAAATCCACTGTTTGGGGTGCCTAGGTGGCTTAGTCGGTTAAGCAACTGACTCTTTTTCGGCTCTCAGATCATGATCTCAGAGTCATGAGATCAAGCCCTATGTGGGGCTCCATACTCAGCAGCAGAGTCTGCTTGAGATTCTCTCTCCCTCTCCCTTTGCCCCTCCCCACTTCCCACCACATATGCATGTTCTGTCTCTAAAATAAATACATAAAATCTTCAAAAAAAAATCCACTGTTAATAATGTTACAGAAATTCTCCTACAAGTAAATTTATTAGCTGCCATTTTGTCTCAAGATGGTAGTCTGAACACAATTAAATCTTTGTAACTACTACTTTTTATCAAAATCTGTCAACCTTTCAACAATGAAAGAGATATACAAAATATTAGCAACTTAGTTAAAACATCTTAACAATAAAAATAATTTATTGAACACTGGATCAGAATCAGGAATATAGAGACAGAG
This sequence comes from Neomonachus schauinslandi, assembly GCF_002201575.2. Taxonomy (NCBI): domain Eukaryota; kingdom Metazoa; phylum Chordata; class Mammalia; order Carnivora; family Phocidae; genus Neomonachus; species Neomonachus schauinslandi. The sequence goes on along the minus strand of NC_058403.1, from coordinate 59,870,252 downwards.
AAAATGCAATTCTTGCCCTCAAACTATTTAGTGTTTAAGTAAACAAGCAATAAAATGGTAACAAGAAATAAAATGAAAGAATTAAATAAATAACACAAAGCAGCATATGCTCAGAATTAAATGGGTGGTACAGTTAGTATGTGCTTTACAAATTCAGATGAGAAAATCATCACTGAGACGGGAAGAAATAACAGAAAGGGGGGAATCCAAAGGGGAAGATGGGTTTTGGAGAAAGATGATGGATTCAGTTTCGATCATAAGGGTCTGGAAGGGGAATTCAATTAAAGATATCTAGTAAGAATCATTTTAATACTTATTAAATTGATAAAGGAGTAATATCTCCTTTCTACTATTGTTACATATATTTTGGGAAATACTCTTTAGGAGTAATTTTTAAATTTCAAATGTTTGAAATTTGGGAGTCATTTATGAAAATTTGGGAGTCATTTATGAAAAGGTGATTGCTGAAGCTAGGAAGGTGAATGAGATTTCTGATGAAGATAAAAGGTCAGAAAGACTAAGATCTTGTTCTGGGAGATATCTGTATATAGAAGATAGGAGGAGAAAGTTGATCCAGTGAAAACCAGCCTTGATAAGCATTGAGAAAAACCAGAATAGGAACCAAGAGAAGAGAGAATCCCAAGAAGGTGTGTCCAGCAGAGTCCAATGCAGTGAAAATGTTGAATGAAAATTGAGAGAAGGTCTTCGGAAATGGAAATGCAGAGGTCACTAAGGACCTCAGACAGCAATTTTAGAACAGGAAAGGAGTGTGGGGAGGACCAATTATATGTGTTTAAGAGAAGCGTGGGACAGATAAAAATGGAGGAAACTACTATACTCTTTTAAGTATATTGGTATATTGGTTGAAGGAAATAAAGAAACTAAAACCTCCCATTTCTGCATTGGTAAGTAAAATGGAATGCAGTGTAAGAAACAAAAATATAGAATTTACATATGAAATGAGTTTAGGATAAGTTTACTCTTGATGATAGGGTCCAATTCAGTGTTCCAGCATTCAGTGTTGACGCTCTTTCACCCTAGGCGGTAGTAAATTTTTTTCTACCAAACAAAAAACTCAATCAATCAACCAACCAAACAAACTAAAAACTAATAAGATAATCTTCAAACACTAAACCTAACTTTTCAAACAAAATAACAGTTCGTGTGTGTGTGTGTGTGTGTGTGTGTGTGTGTATGAGAGAGGAGAGTGAGAGAGAGAGAGAGACTAAGACTTCACCTAGCAGGAAACTAATAATGCTACAACTCCCAGAACTCCACCACGAATCCTATGCTCCTGCTATTGTGGGCCTCCTGGTATATGAGTTCTAAATAATTAAAGGTATCCCCATGTGGCAGAACTGAATTTTACTTTCTTCCACACACTTTTTCTTTCCTCTTTACTCTTTATGAGGAGTAAGTAAGAAACACTGACTTCTTAAATATAAAATAATATATCAAAGTTATGCTACAGAGAGGGGGGCAAGGTTACCAAGCAAATGTCAGTTGATCTACATGTGCAGCTTTGAAAACTCTAGGGACCAAATGTCTGAAGCTTCTAATGCTGCTCCAAGAACTAGAATAGAGCAGGCACAGAACTATAAAGATCTAATATCCCACCTCAAATCTGGGATGGAACTGGGGTGGGGGAGAAGGAGGGACAGACAAAGTGCTAGAAAATAGGGATGAGTGAAAAGAGAACAATAAGGGAGCCCAGAGAGAGATAGGGACTCCTAGATGCCCAAAGGAAATTCCTAATAAACTAAAAGGAAATTCAGTGGAAAAAATAAGTGGTTTACATCATCCTCTAAACTTCAGGTACATACCTAATTAAATTGAGGTTTTCTTCTTGGCTGTAGATACACCTTACCGCTTTCCCAGATGTTATGGACCTAACCAAGAGCTCTTGTCAGTATATGCTGGGTTGAGTTTCACTCTCTTTCCCATATAAATACACCTAGTGAAGGAAGCACTCTGAGGATTGTGAAGATTAAAATGGCCGCGGGGTGAGAGACATTGTAGCTTCTTGTTAGCTTCCTAAATTCACAGTATTTTCAAGATGGCTCCACCTCTCAGTAAGGCACTGGCTCCTGACCTCACATGCTTCAGAGTCCTCTGAGGAGCTTGTATCTGAAGTCTCTCCTCCAGAAAACTGCATTTGAAAAATCTCTAGGTGATGCAAATTCATAAACCACTGGGGAACATGCGACTTAACTCACTCTTGTTGCTTTGTAAGCTCTCCTAACAGTGTTTCCCATTTTTACTCTGAGCAACTGACTGAAGTTCTTCACCAAGAAAAAAAGGAAGGGGTGTTAGAATTTGACAGGATCCCCCGAGTATATAACATCCCAATCCAACAAATCTCTCATTCTCTTCTTTTTCCTTTTTATTCTGAAGGATATTTCTCCACAAGGAACTCTCTTGAAATTTAGGAATTTGAACCTGTCTGGTCATTGATGTCACTTTTGTTTCCTGCGTTAGCTTTTCAGTCTTCCCTTCACTATTCCTCTCTCTGCTTTAACATAGGTCTCTCCGTAGCTCAAAAAATAGCACCCTTTTATTACAATTTCATCTCTCTCCCTCTGTTCAGTGCCAAATTTCTTGTGTGTGGTCTCTGCCAATTGCCTGTATTTCTTCCACCCCAATCCCCTCCTACGTCCCTACAATCTGGCTCTCATCTTCACCATTCTACTAAATTGCCCACTTGGAGGCTATCAATGGTCCTCCCACATGCAGTGGTCTATTCTCCATTTTCATCCTTTTTGATCACTCTGATTTAGTCATGTTGACCATTCTATTTTGGAGCTTTCTCCTTACTGGCTTCTTTGATTCTGTATGCTAGTTTTTTACTAACTCATCTGTTTCTTTCTTTCTTTTTTTTTTAAAGATTTTATTTATTTATTTGAGAGAGAGAGAGAGAGCACACGAGCAGGGGGAGAGGCAGAGGGAGAGGGAGAAGCAGACTTCCTGCTGAGCGGGGAGTCCGAGACAAGGCTCAATCCCAGGAACCCAGAATCATGACCTGAGCCAAAGGCAGACACTTAACCAACTGAGCCACCCAGGTGCCACTGTTTCTTTTCTTTTAATGAAGTATCTTCTGCCGCTGAAGGGACAGTAAGCCTTTCCCTCAGCTCTTCTTTTTCTAACTCTCCTTTAACTGAAGCCCATGGACTTGAATAAGCTTTCAATCATCCTTTGAGTCACTTGCCCTGTCTCCTCTCCCGCCACTTCTGAATTTTCAATTAAGCATTTATTTCTGGATACCTTACTCATACAACCCATGCTGGAAATCAAAACCATGGTCTTCCTTAACAAATCAGCTCTTAACTTTCAAGTTTATCAATTCTGCCAATAGTATTTCCACTCTACTTATCTAAGCTGGAAATCTTGCAATCATATTTTATTTCTCTACCCATCACAGGTCGAGTTAGGGGCATTGGCGTGGCTTATAGGGTTCATTGGATTTGAAATGGGTGACAAAGTTCAGTGTCAGAAATGGTCTCCAAGGCCAGAGAAGACAACAGGACTGAGAGGCCAGTAGAGGAAAATCCCCAATCTCAGGCCAAGAAGGAATGCCTGATAGAGTACACATGAAGGGGTCAGAAGCAGAAAATAAGGGTAGGAAATAGAGCTAGTGATCCAAGAACTAGGAAATTGAAAATGAGGAACAAGTAGATCCATAGAAGGGCCCAGAATAATTGCCTAAAACAAGGGCTGCTCTTATGACTTGCTTTGTCATCCTACCTATGCTACCTGTCACCTAGTCCAATGAATAGGAAGAGTCACAGACCACATGCATTGGCAGAGACTTTGCTTCATGCCCCTAGCCTCTGAAATTGGTCCATTTTCTTCAAAAGGGCCACCATCAGCTTTATATTTCAGTTCCACCTGTGAACACCCTAGTCCAAGGTTTCATTTTCCTACTTATATATGAAAAAATACTGAGCTCTGAACTCACCTTCCTGCCTCCAGTCTCCCCAGGAAACGCTGCATGCACTCGTGCCCGAAATACGTCTTCCATCATGTCACTCCTTTAGCCAAAAGTTGCTGATGACACAAATTTCTTACCAGAACAGGCCAATTTTTTTTTTTTTTTTTGGCTAGGCCTCATCTACACACCTATTTCTCCCCCTAATTCTTATCATCAAACACTCTTCACTTTTTTCAGGATGGTCCCCACAAGGCTCCACAATTTGCTCTGTGTCATCCCATGTAGCTGGAATACCATTTCTCCTCTCTCATCTTGACCACTCTCTGCTTTTCCCATCCTTAAAGTCATGTTCCCCTGCCTCTTCCAACAAGGATCTGTCATAACACCTGTATCCTTTAATTATAGACTGGCTATTTCATTATTTTCATGAGTGTCATTCCTCAGTTTGTACATATTTCTTAAACATCAGTCTTCTTTCCTCTCCTAAATGGTGGGGTTTACATTCTCTTGGCCATCACAATATGTCCTCATGGAGTTAGGCTCACAGCAAGGGCTCAGGAAAGACAAGTTGGTTGTTACTTTCCTGGAAAAAGATACTTAAGAAAAAACAATGTGAGAAGGGGATTTCTAACATATAATATGGTATCAAATTGCAAATGAGTCTCAATGGAGAGGTCTCCTGTGATTAGGGTTTTTCCTGATTATATCTTCAATATAAGAAATGGCAATCTACTTAGGGCACCACAAATACTTCTGAAGGCTTTTCTTTTTAAGGTTTTATTTATTTATTTAACAAAGAGAGACACAGTGAGAGAGGGAACACAAGCAAGGGGAGTAGGAGAGGGAGAAGCAGGCTTCCCGCAGAGCAGGGAGCCAGATGCGGGGCTCTATCCCAGGACCCTGGGATCATGACCTGAGCCGAAGGCAGACGCCTAACGACTGAGCCACACAGGCGCCCCTGAGGGCTTATGTTTAATCCAAGATACCTGTTGAGCTTTCCTCCTTTGTCTTGAATTATTTCTACAGTTTTCCCTTTCTTCAGAATGATTTGAAGCATGTACTCAGTCTCTCTTTCCTTTTCTCTCATTGTACCCTTTCTGAATCTCCACCTACAGCAACTGTCCCTAAGTCCTTGCTACATGACCAAGGCATACTATACAAAGCTTGAACATTATAATCTTGAGGGCTTCTTCTTGGACTTCTATCTTTGACCAAAAGGCATAGTTAGTTAATTGAGCCTTTCTTGGCTCCAATACATAGCAAAAAAAAAAAAAAAGATAAAGAAAGATAGAAAGAATGACCCAGCACTGCAGTAATTAGTTGTATAAGCAAAGAAAACCTGGGAATGACAGCGTTGGAAGTTTCCACTGTGCATATAAACAGTCGGCATAAGCAGAGCTGCTTGCAGGAAAAATCTTTATAGGTCACAAATGCTGGACAGATTGGTGGCCTAAGCCAGACAATCTGTTTATCTAAGGCTGACTTACCCTTGGCCCTGAGTTTCTGGACCCTGACAGTGAGGAAATATTAGGAGAATCTGAAATCATGGTTTAATCTTATTAAGAGGCATAATCTAATATGCTTTGGTTTTAGCATCATATTTTAAATTTTAAAAATTAGTTCAATGTTTAATATTTCTAAATTATTATTGAACCAACATTCTGATAAGTGACAATTGACCATTACCTTAGACCCAAACTAGAAATCTCAATAATCCCTAAAATTCCATACTTCGAGTTTTTGTGTATATATATGTGTTTGCGTGCCATTTTATTTTTCATTTTGTGGGAAATCTTAATGCCTTAATTCTTGCCAAGGCCAATGCTGAAAAGCCTTAAGAAATGTTTTTCTTGAGATGTCTCTAAACATTTTACAAATGTAGGAATTTCATTTTAATACTGTAGATTTATTCTAAAACTTAATTTTTCTATGCAAATAAAACTAATCTGAGTTAATGAGGCTCCATTCAATAAGAAGGGGAAGTGTTCTGAAATACATTAAGAGGGTTAGAGATATTCTTTGTGGCAACAGGAGACTAATACTCATTGGGTTACAAATATCCAAATTCAGTATTTAGCTCCCATCTCTGGGTGAGTATGGAGAATGGTCAGGTACAGTGAAGTTTGACAGGACCAAGACAAGAATACAAAGGTAAAAGAGGTCACTGAATTAACTGTTCAGAGCTTTGAGGACTCTCCTTTGATCTCTGCATCTGACTTTTTGAATGATGAGGGGTAAGCACATTTTTAGTTGTGCCTCTCTACCCTTGTAAGTGAGGTTAACCTAATTTCTCTCATTTGAAGAGTGTTGTAAATGCATAGCAACACACAGAATGTTAGGCTGAACTCCAACCTAACAAGGATATCATGAAGAGGAATTAATGAATCCCATAGAGGGGACAACCATATCTAATTCATATTTTCAGTCTACATCTTTTAATTTGTAGTAGGCACTCAATAAATATGTCCTGATGAATAAATGAAAGATTCATGGATGACTTTACTTCTAAAATCTCTTCTAGCATTGAGATACTATGAAAGAAGTGAACTATTGATAAACCAAAATAATATAGGGACCAGCCACACATGTGCCTTAAAGATACCTTTCTCTGGTGAAAGATGAAAGATTAAATAATAGCATCTTTAGGCTTCCTGCTTCGACAAGACTGTCAGATGGATCCAGGTAGGCTGAAGACACCCTACATTAGCAGAGTTATCACCATACTTCTGTCTGGAATAAAGCCTCTGATGAAAACTGGACTTTGAGAATGTCAGTGGGAGACTAGGTTTTGATTCAAGATCAGCTTATAACCACAGACCTCAGTGCCTGCCATGGTGCCATTTGCCATTATATATTTTAATCTTCAAGTCCTACAAATCAAATTTCTTCTTAGAATGTCTTGGGATGTCTTTAAAAGGTTCATTTAAAAAAAAATCTCATTTTATAAGTCACCAATGCTGTTAAAAGATATACACAGAATTCTAGCTACAACCATAATCATGTGGAGTCATGGCATACTCAGCAACCATAAAGGATTTTTCTTTTTTCTTTGCAACTTGAATCTTTTCTAGATGATCTTGCTATTTTTATCTTGGAATGTTTTTGCCATGTTGGCTCTTTGAAGATTAACCTGGAATGCAAATAGGACATGCGATGGATGTTCTATCTTATTCAGTGTTTAGAATGCCTCATGGTGTCTGACTTACTGCTACAGGTTTGTTATCCTTTCTCAACCAGTGTTTGAACCCCTCCCACTCTCACCCATTCATCATCCTGATAGTCCTGTCCAAAGACTATCAGGTAAAATACAATAATCAGTCAAAGCCAGATGGTGCCAGTGGCAAAAGCAAGCGTTTCCCCTTACGGCGCCCACAATATATAAATAACTAATACCGTCACGTTTGACAATTTAATGAGTATAAATTTACCACAGCAGGAAAATCCTCCCCAAATATTTAAACAATTAAAATGTAAAAGAAGAGAAAATAAGCATTTTGTAGTGGTAGGCAGGACCAAATTTCTCTTTCATTATTCTTAGCAAATCTACTGTGTCACGTGTCTGAGACTGACAGATAGGCAGAAAGACATATACAGGATGCTACTGGTTGAGATTAAAGGAAAGGAATCAAGAAAGACATGAAGGAAGGTGGAATGGACGCATTAGCTATAGCACATTTTTAGCTTATTGTTATTATTGCATCTGAGCAGAATTTAAATTCATTCATTCATTCAAGAAATATTTATTGAGCATCTAATAAGTGCCAGGCACTGTACTAGGTGTCAGAAAATATCAGTGACTAAGAGTCAGGGAGTTTACATGCCCCTGGGATGAGCTGATAATAATAAATGAATACCTTGGGTGGATACAAGGGCTAGAAAGAAAAATGAAAAGTATAAAAGGGGCCAGAGAGGGAGTGTCAGAGTGGGTGCTGCTTTATATGGAGTGAAGAGAGAAAGTGTCCTTGATGAGATCTACACAGGTGAGAGTCAAGCAGAGCCCTAAGGAAGTCAGGAAGCGAGTCAAGAGAATAGGTGTGAACAAAGCATTTCAGCCAGAAGGAACAGCGAGCGCAAAGTCCTGAGGCTTTTGCAGTAATCCAGGTGAAAAATAGTAGCTTGGGCCTGATTTCTTGAGTATTGGGTTTCATCAGTCAAATTCTGGGGTGCAAGCAACAGAAACTAGACTTCATTAGGACAGTATTGGAGCTGACATTATTAATGGGAAAGCCCAAGAAGGCGACTTGAAAAACAGGCAGGAAGCAAGCTGAACCCAGGAAACACAGACAAGCCAAGACCACCGACGGATTAGCACATCAGACTGGGCACCCCAGCCACCAGATCCTGGATGCCCATACCCCTGAGGATAATTTAGAATTGTCACTGCATGTTTGCATTTTTCCTTGAAGATTCAAAATGTCTAAGTCTAGATCTTGAGATGCTCACATTCTAGTTGCCTGGAAATGATGGGCTCCTTTAGCTTCTAAGTATGAGGCAAGCTCAAAGTTCCATTCCGATTTTATTGGCCACATCTGTAAGACAGGCTAGTTATATCTCTGAGTTCTAGACTCTAAGAACCAATATATATTAGCCCTAAAGAGCATTGAGAGTGCAGAGTGTACAAAATCTAAATCAGTGACATTAATAACTCATTTTTCAGTTAACCAATTATATGTTCGTTAAACCTCAGACATACATACACGTACACATACACACTCCAAAGTCCAGAAGCTAGTCCTTGAAGAATTCCTACCAAAAGATACTGAGACATAGGATTCATTTAATATAGATACAACATCATCATCAACAACATCAACTATAACGAGCAATAGCTAACATTAAGTGCTTATATATGCCAGGTATAGTTCTAAGTATTTACATGAATTAACACATATAATCCTTAAAAACCCTTTAGAGTTCTGGCATTTAAGCCTTAATACTTGCGAATGTTATCTTATTCACAAAACTCACCCTCCAGGCCTCCAAAGCAAGTTGGGTACTCATATCTAATGAGAAGAAACACTAATTTATGCCTATAATGGGAAGCTTCCCTGAGCAATAGGAAAATGCAACTGAAATTAATAAAATTATTTAGGAGCACTTTCTAGGACACAAATTTTAAAATAGACACACATAGGTCTACCACACTATACTTGAGGGTAAAGATTATTTCTTTTTTAAAAAATTACTTCTATATTTCCAGTATTTCACATAGTTTCTGGCTTAGTACATAATTCATAAATGTCTGTTGAATGAATGAATGACATCCATATAGTATTTGAGGAAAATATTATCCCACAAAATTCATCCTGATAAAGAACACTAATTGAAAAATAAGATGAATGAGTCAAAAGTGGGGGGGGGGAAAGGTACTTCTTCATTTGTAGAAGAATCCTGTCTATTGATGAACCATATAAATGCTAACATCACAAATTTAGACTATTTAGGAATTTGTACATGTAGAAATTGAGAGCCTGATCCTCTTTCATCCTCTGAAAGAAGTAGTACTGATATAGGAAGGAATTTCTGTTCAAACCTTCCTGTACTGAATGACCTTGATCACACAACTCCCAACATCGGCACCATGAAGGACTGGACGTAGATCAGTGTTTTCAAAACTCTGCTTCCTAGGCTTCCTCAGAGGGGCCTCAGAGGAAGGAGGGGGATGCTGACCAGACAGATCTCTGAACCACCAAACTCTGTTTAGCCACAACAGCACCTTTATCTGTTTTACATATTTGGGATTCTGATAAATATCTGGGACAAAAAGTTTCTATGGCTAAAGAGAAATTAAACAAACAAACAAGCTACATAAACTGTAAAATCCCTTTAGCTCTACTAGTCAATGATAATTATCACCATCAGACATATAGTGAAAAAGGATGAAAACTTTTCCCTGGGAGATTAAATAAAAAGATAGTAGGGTAAACTGCAGACCCAGGATGGGCAAATATTGTACAGTGCCTTGTGAAATCTAAAAAGAGAACTCAGGAATGACACCGAAGCAGTGTCTAGGGAAACAGGAAAAGACAACACACAAATACACATATAAAATGTATATAAATACTCTCTCTCTTTCTCTGACTATGTATATGTGTGTATGTATATTTATGCAACATATACCAATATACACAAACAATATGGGGAAGGAGGATTTACTAGGGAGGTTACTATAGTGATTGCAGTATGGAACCAGATGGGGAATGAGGAAATGTCTGAAATGATTTTATAAAGAGGTGATATTTCAACAGAATTTCTGGAGGCAGAACATGGTTTGGCAGAATAGAGGAAAAGAAAGTATTTCAGGTGGAGAAAATAGCACCACTTAATGTTAGGAGGTAATAAAAGCTTGTATGTACAGAATGCCTTGAAGGTCTTGTTATTCTATTCTCTAGTCTTCTTGTACTAACATAGGTCTGACCTGTAGACCTTCCACTGGAATCCAGAGAGAATCTCCCTTATTTCCAGTGTGGCTGAAATTTGGCTTAATCAGAACAACCCAGATTTATTGGCTATTCCTGGAATATAATAAAATTATTGGCAACTTAAAATTTATAGTGGCCTGACACTGCAGTGTCTCTGGGTATACATCAATTGAGAAGCCCAGAACCTTGATGTGAAAATGGTTTTCCACCCTATTAAGGGTTCTGTTGAGAGAACAGTCTATGGAAAAGTCTGTGGAAAGTGGAAACAAAAAATATATGGCTAGATCACTGGGATGGAAAATAAATCCTCTTCTAGAAATGGTTCCAAGTCGTTCCACATATGTGTGGTGGGTCTCTCAAAGTTCCACCATATCCCACCAAACCAACCAATGTTGAATACTTGCTTCTCTCATCTACTCTCTCAGCAACCCAAACTACTCAAGCATCTTCTTCACCTCCCACATAATCACCAAAATAAAAAATGTACAACTGAGAAAAGTGACTCATTTTTTTTCAGCTGAAGTCTGCTTCATCTTGCCTTCCTTATGTTCATCCATTCCTTAAGCAGGCAAATTATATTCTTTTGGTCCTTCCCAATATGATTTTGGAGTGAGCATTACCCCAACCTATAAATGAGAAGTGTTTCCAAAGTTTGTTTTGCAAGTTAGCAGCTTGAAACCTAGAATATCATTTCCTAAAGAAATAAATTTGAAAAAGTGTTTAAGTTTTCCAGACCAAAAATGTATATTTAATCTTGATGTCATTTAGCTTTGGTTTAAAGGGACCCCGCCTTTTAAAGTGACTTTTGGTTTAAAGGACCCCCTTCCCTAGTGACCATGGATCCATGCATGGATCATTCTTCTCCCTTCTTGATTCTCATAAGTATTCTTAAAAAGGAGACAGGCTAAGTTGAAAAATATTTCTCCCTCTCCAGAATTCCAAGGGGGAGCCTGTTTCTTTTCAGCTCCATTCCCCAGAAGGAATCATATTTTTGTGTGTAAGAGACATAACGTAGATGTTGCTAACTCAGTGATTACCTGGCCATTTGTTTCTTCATTCCCCTGTAGGTAAATGGACTAGTATCTTTCCATTTGTTTACCAGTTTGGGGATAAATACAATATCAGATGGATGGATGCTTCCATAGCACATATACAGGGACCAGGAAAAACAATTAAACATGCATATTTTTTCTAACTAGAAATTTAAAAGAGTGAAAGGAGAGGGAGAGTGTGTACATGTACATACAGATATATAGGTCAGATCATTAACATACAGAAGAAGGATATGAAACCTCACCAAGATTCCTGTGGGAGCAGTACTAGAAGACACCAGTTATAGGTATTAGGAAAGGGCTGATCTTTAGCACTAGGCTTAGGAGGCAGATTAATGGGTTAAAATGACTATAGCAATATATTTTAAATGGCTGTCTCATCCTTAGCCCAGATCATAAGAAGTTCATAGTGTCAAGTATGGCTATCTTTCTGTCAATGTTGAAGTATCTCTCTACAAAATGGTGCCTGTTATTTGCTGAAGCAACCAGCTGGCACCACTTGGGCGAAACCCAAGTCTGTGTAGTCTTAGCTCTGTGAGATATCTATTAGGTGCCCAATTATAAACTGTGCCAGAGTGAGCAGGTTCCATGATTGATCGGTGGGAACTAGGAGATTTTTGCCTTAGATCTAACCAAATTTTGCCATCACATACTACTTACTAGACACTGATATTTGTCCATTTGTATAGGTTCCATTTACTCAACTTTTATTTAATGGGAGCCTAGTATGTGCAAAGCATTGAACTAGGGCTATACATAGGCAATAAACAAAACATGATTACTACCTTAAAGGAGCTCTGGTATAGTAAAAGAGACAGACATTCATGTTAATGAATATTTATAATTAAGTCTGTTGAAAGTTGTAGCAGAAATATATACTAACACAATAACGGCAGAAAGGAGAGGATCATCATATCTGCCTGGAGGATGAGAGAGTCTCCACAAAGAAGAAACCCACTCCAGCCACATTATGGAAATAAATTAGAAATGCGTTATATAAAAAGAAGAGGAAGACATTCCAGGTAAAAGGAATGGTGTTTAGAAAGAGGGAAAAGATGAAATATGGGTTATTCCATGAAATTATATAATTGCAATGGAGTGTAGCATGTGAAGAGGGGTAGATTTCGATGTTCAAAGAGATAGGCAGGGACCAGAAATTTAACAAGTAAATATTTTTTTAAAAATCAGATTGAGGGCAAATCCTAAAAGAAAATAAAAGAAGTGGGTTGATGTGTTAGAAAGTGACTTCCTGGATACCACTTAGATGTATTTGTCACAGAAGACCTCTCAAGTAAAGACCAGAGAAAGAGCATTCCTGGTAGAGGGAGTAATACATGCAAAGCCTTGAAAAAGGAATGTTGTGTGATGAGTTTTAAAAACTAAAAGTCCAGTAGACTTGGTACCAAGAGTATATTTTATAAGCTTTGGTGGTAATGAGTTTGGTTTTGATTCTAAGTGGAATGGGAAGCTATCAAAAGTGGTTTTTTTTTTTTTTTGGAAAGAGAGAGTGTGATGGGGGTGGGGCAGAGGGAGAGGAAGAGAGAGAACCTTTTTTTTTTTTTAAAGATTTTATTTATTTATTTGACACAGAGAGAAAGGGAGGGGGAGAGCAAGCACAAGCAGGGGGCGCAGCAGGCAGAGCAGGCTCCCCACTGAACAAAGAGTCCAATGTGGGGCTCCATCCCAGGACCCTGGGATCAGGACCCAAGCAGAAGGCAGCCGCTTAACCGACTGAGCTACCCAGGTGCCCCGAAAAGAGAGAATCTTAAGCAGGCTCCCCACCCAGCACGGAGCCTGATCCTGGCTTGATCTCAAGACCCTGAGATCATAACCTGAGCAGAAATCAAGAGTCAGACACTAAACCGACTGAGTCACCCAGGCACTCCAAAAGCTATCAAAAGTTTTTTTTTTTTTTTTTAAAGATTTATTTATTTATTTGAGAGAGAGAGAATGAGAGACAGAGAGCATGAGAGGGAGGAGGGTCAGAGGGAGAAGCAGACTCCCCGCCGAGCAGGGAGCCCGATGCGGGACTCGATCCCGGAACTCCAGGATCATGACCTGAGCCGAAGGCAGTCGCTTAACCAACTGAGCCACCCAGGCGCCCGCTATCAAAAGTTTTTAAGTGAGAGAGTCACATGATCTGATAGACACTTTATAAAGGACAACTCTGGCTACTGAGGAGAGAACAGTTGTAAGGGATTGAGGTTAAAAGGAAAGGGATTAGAAGGGAAAGCTATTGCATTTGAGGTTTTTGTTTGTTTGTTTGTTTTAAAGGTTTTATTTATTTATTTTTGCGAGAGAGAGAGAGCGCATGCCCACACGTGCCTGAGTCGGGGGTATGGGCAGAGGGAGAAGCAGACTCCCTGCTGAGCAGGGAGCCAGATGCAGGACTCAATCCTAGGACCCCAGGATCATGGCCCAAGCCGAAGGCAGATGCCCAACCAAGCCATCCAGGAGCCCAAACCTATTGCATTTGTCTCCATGAGAGATGAGGGGGTTAGCAATGATAGAGGAGATGGAGAAAAGTGGACAGAGCCAAGACATATTTTTGAGGTAGAGAGTGAGGGAAGGGAAGAATGAAAGGGGCTTTTTACTTATAGAAACTGGAAAAAAGAGTGGCATCTAATGATCAAATAGAGATGGGAGGAATGAATCAGGATTCCGTTTCCATTTAAATGACTGGATGAGAAAGGAGAAGAGATTTGGGGACAAGAAATGATGACTGATCTTTAAGGTATGTTGAGACTGGGGATCCTGTTGGCAGTCAGAAAAAGATTTCCAGGGGACAGTTAGATATAAAGCGAGGTAGACCCCACAAGGGTAGGTTTGACTGGAGAGCCTAGAGAATTTGAGACCCACTTGTCCATGTAGGAGTTGTGGGCATGAATTAGATTACTCATGATGCTTCTATTGAGGAAGAACATTCAAGAAAAAGGTCAAAAGCCTGGGTAACACCAACTTTTCAGTTAGTAGAGAAAGAGGAGCCAAGGGAGGGGGGCAGAAATAAAAAATATGCAACCAAAGATGCAAGAGAGAAAAAGGAGCTAAAATAGGCATTATGGAAGCCAAGAAAGTAAAGATATTCAAGAGAGAAAACATGTTTCATGGTTTCAGATGTCCTAGCGAGATCATGCAAGATAGCTCCACTTGTCTTTCCCAGAGTTTACTGAGACTTCTGTTTGTATTGTATACTGCCTTGGAGTCTAATGCAGAGGTACTGAAGAGTAGATATCAAGATATCAATCAATATGTGTTTCTTGAACCAGATACTGAACTTGATAACTTACCTTCAAAGAGTTTGTAACTAGTTGGGAGAAATCAGGTACATATAAATACATACGGCCAATTAAGTAAGGCTCTGTTTAATGTATGCTGAAGAAATGGGACAGGTAGCATATGCTACTGAAGATCTAAGAGGGGAAGAAATCACGGAGAACTGTGGTAGTCAGAAAGGCCTTCAACATGAGATAACTCTTGATTCAGGACTTAGGTTGGGTAAGATTGAAGTAAAGGGGACTTAGCAAGTAGTGGAAATGACAATGAACAAAAATACATTTAATACTTAAATTCATATTAAGTCTGGCTGGGACAGGATGCCGAAGTGGAGGAGGAGCTTAGCTACAGAACATGTTATTTTGTAAGCTGGAAGGCCTTAGACACAACTTAGTCTAATTTAAAGGAGATGACAACCCAAAGAGATTAAATTTGTTTAAATTCACAAGCCTAGGGGCACCTGGGTGGCTCAGTCATTAAGCGTCTGCCTTCGGCTCAGGTCATGTTCCCAGGGTCCTGGAATCGAGCCCCACATCGGGCTCCCTGCTCAGCGGAGAGCCTGCTTCTCCCTCTCCCACTCCCCCTGCTTGTGTTCCCTCTCTTGCTGTGTCTCTCTCTGTCAAATAAACAAACAAACAAACAAACAAACAAATAAATAAATTCACAAGCCCAGTCAATGACGGAACCAGTAGAAGGCAGGGCAAGATTCTGAGGAGCCCTTAAAAACAATCATAAACAAATAAATTGGAATTAACCCTGTAAACAAAGAAATACCATTGACATTTTGAGAAAAAGTGGAGTGAAATGTAAGATTAACCAAAAGGCAGTGTGCAAAGCCAATGCCAAAAGCAAGGAATTTTGGTGACTATCCAGCCTTTCTCACCTGGAGCTTCTCATCTGAACCACAGAACATAAATAAATGACTTGAGTGATGATCTTCTCCATTCTCACAAGGATGGTGTGTTCCTAGTACCAGTCTAGACACATAGGAAAGAGGTTAATTCATTATGTACATTCATAGGCCTTAAGGCTTGGTTGTCTTTTAGATTGCTGGTCGAAAAAGGCTGGCAGAAGAAGGAAAGGACAGATGTGAAAGATACCACAAGTAGAATTTGCTAACTGATATTATGGCTTTTGTGAGAGAAGGATGAATAATCAGTTATTCCCAGGTTATGAGCTGGGAAATTGGGAATGTGCTGTTATCTCTCAAAGATATTATCAAGAGTAGAGGAGTCAGAGTTCTAACCTAGGGAGAAGATAATTAGTTTAACATGAGACTTTCTGAGGCACCAACAAAGAATAAAAAGAAAAAATATATATATTTCTAGTATCTGAAAATCTTGGATTATGGGGAAATTAAATTTTCTGTTGGTTTTCCTATGGTTCTTATAGTTTGATTCTTTATGGATAGATTTTTACAGTATACCCAAGTTCAAAGTAACAATATTGATAAAATATATTTAATAAAATAAATTTCAGTTTGTTCATGAGCCAATCAGTTCCAACGTCACTAGAACGATAACGTAGAATTGGAGAGGCCTGCAGAAAAACCCGTTAAGTATTGAAAGATACAGTCTTGGGGCGCCTGGGTGGCTCAGTTGGTTAAGCGACTGCCTTCGGCTCAGGTCATGATCCCGGAGTCCTGGGATCGAGTCCCACATCGGGCTCCCGGCTCAGCGGGGAGCCTGCTTCTCCCTCAGACCCTCTCCCCTCTCATGCTGTTTCTCTCTCTCTCTTTCTCTCAAATAAATAAATAAATAAAATCTTAAAAAAAAAAAAAAAGAAAGATACAGTCTTGCGTAAAATAGGGCAATACCTGTGATGACAAAATTGGCATTTCTTTTCTAAGTCAAGAATCAATAGTTTCGGGTGCCTGGATGGCTCAGTTGGTTAAGCGTCTGCCTTAGGTTCAGGTCATGATCCCAGGGTCCTGGGATCGAGCCCCGCATCGGGCTCCCTGCTCAGCGGGGAGCCTCCTTCTCTCTCTCCCTCTGCTCCTCCCCCTGCGTATGCTCTGGCTCTCTCTTGTTCTCTTTCTCTTTCTCAAATAAATAAATAAAATGTTAAAAAAAAAAGGAAAAGAAAAGAATCAATAGTTTCTTCCTGCTTAAGTGAGGATAAACCTGAATTTGGTCCTGAGTGTGCTTGAATATACATAAGTAAACTAATGCCCAAACTTCTTGGATTCTTTCCTGAATACGCCTGTTCTTGGGCTTATTGTGGGCTTATTGCATCTTCCAGCTGACGTTCAGAAGTGAAGTCGGAGCCATCTGTGGTCATTAAATTTCCCATGACAGTTTTTACTAGAGGGTTATGGCCCAATTCCAAACTGAGTAATTCTGTTTTATAGCTCCTCCTCCCTTTTCAATTATAGTAATCTTCATTTCCTCCTCTATAGTGGTTTCACCCCATAGATGTAAGGTATGAAGTTCAAGATGGAAGAAAAAATATACAAGAAACAAGGTCTTCATGTTTTCTATACAACTCTCAGTATGGAGCACAAATCTGGCTGAGTTATCAAAAGCTATCACCCCAGTGTCTTTCAATCAAAGGCAATCAAAGCCATGAGGAACATTGAATTTATATTAGCATGAAAGACTTATTCAAATGAATACTAAATACCAACCTGATTTCTCCAGAGTAGCTTTCCCAGGTGATC
Organism: Neomonachus schauinslandi; assembly: GCF_002201575.2. Classification (NCBI taxonomy): domain Eukaryota; kingdom Metazoa; phylum Chordata; class Mammalia; order Carnivora; family Phocidae; genus Neomonachus; species Neomonachus schauinslandi. The sequence continues at coordinate 59,852,918 of NC_058403.1, read as the reverse complement.
TGAGTAAACAAGTCCTTGAGATGCAAGGTTAAGGGAAGATTGCAAAAGATACTCTTCAGAACAAAATACATTTGAATAAACCAAACCCCCACATCAGATCTGAGTAAAGAAAAAGCGAATGTTTTTTTAAATGAGATGATATCATGCTCTCCCTCCTTTTGAAAATCTCAGAAGTTTTTAGAAACATTAATCCAATAAAACTTTGGAAGAAAAATTCTTCAAATGCCTAGGTAAAGATGAAATGGAGTAAATCGATGATGGGCCACTTATAAAGTCTCACTATTAATTTACATCTCTCAAATAAAATAACACCTTTTTAAAAGTGATTTAAAGAGAAAGGACCTTCCAATGCAATGTCCACCAAATCATACCCAATACCTATTGCTCTTCCCCCGCCCAGAGCCCTATATGTAAGAGTCTGGATAGCCAAATCGAGCTGCCCTCAATAGGACATATACCTAGAAATTTAACTGCAAGTTAAGTATTAGAAATTGAGAATTTTCTTTTTAAAGAAATTCTGGTTTAATTGGCGGGGTGGGGAGGTAAATAATGGAGACAATTGCCTCTACTGGAGTTTAGATGGAACTGTGGAAGGCATCTTTGGAATAGCTGTTAAGGATCTAGTTTGGTAATTAGGAGATTTTACTTCTCATCTTATACCCCAAGCAGGTAAGTTGGTTTCTGAACCAAAACAAAGTAAGAGTGGGAAGAGGATTTGCATTCTAACAGCCCCTGGTCTATGCCAGTTCCTTGGCTAGTTGTGCTAAGGGATTCTGAAGTCATTTAGATTTAGATTCTGAAGCAGCCAATTTTTGCTTAACCTTTGGAGATCATTTAATTAATTTATTTTTTACTCTCCTTATCTAGTTCTTTTATATAGTTGTTAATGGGAAGATATTAGGGTCTTTCAAATTTTCATTTAAAAATAACATTTTCTGAATAGTTATTGGAACTGGGATTATAAATAATGGATGTAAGGCTAATTACCAAAATTCTACATTTAGAGCAAACTGGTGCATATGGAGATAACAGCTCAATATTTCAGAAAGTGCCAATTTGCTAAAAATAGATACATATGATGATTATTGCTGGAATTAATTCAAGGACATTCAAAATGAGATGACTAATATCAAGGGGTAGCATTTCTCTGATACAAATCCAAGGGAGATGTTCTACACCCATTATTGCCCAATCCTTTTGCGAGAAATGGATCCCAAAAACTAAAAAAGAAAAACTAGAGCAAAGTTACCCTATGTGAAATTAGCAAGAATATATGGTAGCTAGTATTCCTCTTAGACAGGTAGTACCTGCCAGAGTTCAGCTCCTGGAAGACCTTGAAAACCCAGTGCTTATCAATTCCAGGTGTGGAGATTTGCCCTAACCTTTCTTTTTTATGGGATCAGTTATCTGTTTGGTTACTGCTTCCTTTTTTGAATCGTCAGGGATGATAACCCTACCAATAATAGGAATATGCAATACAGGACAAATTGAAAGCAACCAATGGGAAAAATTAGTGTCCACCACATCTGAGGTAAGTACCTCCTGATCTGGTTAGCTACCCTATTATACACATATACATATATATACAGGAGACTCTTTCTCAGCCAATTTACTCTCTCAATAGATTCACTGGTGTGGGCCTCTAGAAATTGTGTATGGAGTGCGACTTGGTCCTTCCTCCAATCAGAGATAATTGGTTTATTGGTAACTAGCTGATCCAAGAAGGACCAGTTAGATTCATTCATTCTCATTCTTTCTCTATATCCTCTCTCTTTGAATGTGAACAGATGATATATATACACACACATATACATATTTATATTTATCTCTCATTTAGAATTTTGAATTGTGAGATAGAGAAGCTAAGGTTATTAGTAACTGGGTCTTTTAAATTCAGGGCTCCAGAAATAAAGTCTATGAATTCCTGCTCTTGAGGTTTCTATGAGCTTAGCTGTTCAACTTAGTTTTGTGTGATACCTAGTTTCCTTTTGATAGATCTCTTTCATAGACTTAAAGTTGGTTTCTATTATACCCCATCAAAGTACATATAAATAATAGAAGTGTGTGTGTGTGTGTGTATGTGTGTGTGTGTGTGTGTGTGGAGAGAGAGAGACAGACTGAGAGACAGAAAGAGACAGAGAGAGAGAGGTGGTGAGAGTGAGGGATTAAGGGGTGATATTGACCCTTAATAAACTGTAAACATAATCAAAGAAATGATTGTTTCCTCTGGACACCAGCTTATTTTGAAATTTCTAGTTAATATGCTTTTCTATTAAACTCTATACAGCCTGACATATGAAAGATTTTCCAAAATATGCATGATATTAATTTTTCTATATTAGACTTTTACTTCTAGGAGAAACAGAATGTCCTGGACAAACTTGATCCAATTATTACACTTTAAAATATTTTCAAATATTACCCATATATTAAGAAATCAAATTCTTTAGGTTGCAAAATTCCATTGCCTATATGAGAATTTGATAAATTTTATTAAATTGGTAATTTATGTCTATCAATCAGGGATACAGAAGAACTGAAATGTCCTTTGTAGAGATCCTGAGTTTAGAAGATTATATAGGGCATTAGAGTTGGGTTGGAGGGGCGCCTGGGTGGCTCAGTCGTTAAGCGTCTGCCTTCAGCTCAGGTCATGATCCCAGGGTCCTGGGATCGAGCCCCGCATCGGGCTCCCTGCTCCGCGGGAAGCCTGCTTCTCCTCCCACTCCCCTTGCTTGTGTTCCCTCTCTCGCTGTGTCTCTCGGTCAGATAAATAAATAAAATCTTAAAAAAAAAAAAAAAAGAGTTGGGTTGGAAAAGGTTCAGGATTGCATATCACTTCTTCTGATCAAGGTTAACTCCTGATGCATCGGGGAACCTTGAAGTTGTATGAAAATGGTGCTCAGGTGATAATCTTTGAACTGTGCTTGCCCCAATCAGGTTTCATCGCAATAGTCAGTCACGCCCAACCAGCCCCACACGCCTGTTCTTCTGCCTGACTGGGCCCTCATGTGATGGATGTGAGCACAGCATGCCTGGTAATCTGAGTGCCGAGAACCCGGTTTAGAAGTGAGGTGGGGGTGGGAATGGGGATGGGGATGGGGGAGAAGCAGCCAGCTTAACAAATGGAGAAGAGAAAAAAATCTAAATATGAAGGAAAGACTAAAACAGAAAAAGATCAAAGGAAAAATAGTGGAGATTTCTAAATGCATTTGAACTGACCCTGGGGTTGCATGACAATTTGAACATTGGCTTATTTAAATTCTGTCACTAAAGTTTTTGAAGGAAATGATAAAGATATACTATGCTGCCATCCATTAGCATGGTTCCTATTTACTCTGTAGAGAATAAGGAGAGGTGGGAATGGATTTTATACAGAAAGCAAGGGTACTTCTTTGCATAGAACCATGAACACTTTGGGTTTCAGTATGTGATATTCCTCAGTTAATAATATCTTACACTTGAAAACACATTGTTTGCAAAACACTTTTATTTTTATCACTTTATTTGAGCCTCACACCAACCTAGTAGAAAAGGCAAGTCAGGATTTGGAGTGTTCTTTTTATGTGCCCACTATATAGATGGATAAACTGAGGCTCAGAAAGATTAAGTTACTTACCCAAGGTCACAGGACAAGCAATTGGCAGAGCCAGGTCTAGAACTCAGGGGAAGGGTTTATTTCACTACAAAGACATGAAACAGGACATTAAACAAAGAATATCTAAAAGAATAAGATCTGTAAATAATTAAGGATAGGGAATCTGGAGGGTCACACTCCCATACTATAACCCAAACTCTCTGCGAGTGTGGCACTCTGATCTCAGCAGACAGGAGAGGGAATTGTAACTTTGACCACAACCACTTTGTGAGGAGGACCAATGGAATTGAGTATGCATTTACACAAAGCCAGCTCTGAATAAGTTCACAGGAATAGTCTGCTCCAAAACACCTCCCCTAATGGCCCATTATCCATCTCTCCCTTCCTATTTTTTTTTAAGATTTTATTTAATTTTTATTTTAGGGAGAGAGAGAAAGAGAGAGAGCACAAGCGAGCAGGGGCAGGGGCAGAGGGAGAAAGAAAGAAGCAAACTCCCCGATGAATGAGCCCTACCCAGGGCTCAGTCTCAGGACCCTGAGATCATGACCTGAGCTGAAAACAAGAGTTGGAAGCTCAACCAACTGAACCACCCAGGCGCCCCTTTTCCCTTCCTACTTTTATTCCTTCGATGAGTATTTTTTATTGAGAAGCTACTATGTGCTAGACATAGCTTAAAATATCTATTTTGTCTAAAACACCTCTTTGGAAAGTTGGAAGGAACACTCTTTTTTTTTTTAAGTTCTCTTTTCATAGCCTCATGCATCAAACACTAGCATAGGCCAGTATTACGTAATCAGAAACCTCCCCCTGGACCTGAGGAGGGAAAAAAAAGAAAAACCCAAAGAAAGAGATTGAAAGAGATTGAGAGCAATGAGCAAGATATGGAATAAAGGTGTGGAGATTAGAAAACATTACCCAGCTTTAGCAGTTGAAGACAAACTTCACCTATAAATCATTTTGTCTTACTGTTCTTCTCAAGGCCATGCCAATTCAGTCAGAGAAAATAAACTATGTAGAGTCTGGCAAAGAGCATTTTCATGGAGAGCTGTGGTTGCAATTTGCCCTATATTAACCAAAATAGGCCTACTTCAGAAGCCAAATCCCTTCAGTCCATTGAAATGTAAGAAAGATAAAGTTGATCTGATTCTCATTCATGTAACAGACATTTGAGGGGCTACTTACCATTCAACCTCCTTTTACCTCCATGAGAGATTTCCCTTTGTGGAATAGTAATTGGATACTTCAGTGGGAAGGAAAGAAACCCAAGTAAAGGTAAAATTGATTCTTGAGCACAGACCCCAGGGCACAGGCCAACGCTACATATATTTTTGGAAGTTTGTGTGTCAATGAGGTAAATCAACTAAGTAGCGAGAAACTGAGTCAAATTGTATTTGGAACAGTTGTGGGCAAAGCACCATGTGTAAGCACTGTGGGATCTTAAAGGAAGGGCAATAGAAGATCCAAGACTGGTAACCATGTGTCTAACCTGGCACTCTGCTAACCTCAGAGGGTGGACTAGTTTGCTGGGTTGTTGTGGGAGGACACTAAAGGGATGTTTCCAGATAGCACCAGTTACGTAGTTTGGAGAACCACAATATAAATGGGCTCATTTTGTGTCTGCTTTCATTAAAAACTGATGATTGTCATATTTATACATAAATAATAAGAATCAGTGATGATTAGCTTCATCTCAAAATTTGATGCCAATAGATTAAGCAAAAATCTACTAGTGGTTCCATCCATTTAGCCATGCCACAATTTATGGAAAGTTTGTAAACCTGGTTTTATATTTATTTAGGAAACATATTATCCACAGATAAAGCCAGTTACTCTACATGTCCAACATTGTGATAGGCCTGGAACTAGGGAAAGAATTAAGATTCCACCCAAGCAGCTCATAGTAGAGACACTGGTTTATGAAAAAAAAATAAAGCTATATAGTGCAACAAGTGATTTAATAGTGATGCTACAAAATATAGAATGGTCACAAAGAAAGTGGAACTTAGGGAGGTCAAGAATGGCTTCAAAGAGCTAACTCTGACAGAGGAAATGGGAATTTTCCAGGCAGAGACAGAAGTGTCATGTGGACAAAGTATACAGTATGAGCAAGAGCACCAGGGCCTGAAATATAGATGTGGTATCATCAGGTTGGAGGAGCAGGTATTTGAGGATGGGACTGGAAAGGTAGGCAAGACTAGATCATGTCATCCATGCCGAGAACTTTGTATTTTAGCTTACAGTTAACAGGGAACCACTGGTGGATTTTAACAAGGAAAATAATATGACCAGATTTGCATTAGGTAAAGATAAGTGTGGTATTCTATGCAAGGAGAATTGAAGAGCAAGATGGAGATAGGAAGTCCAAGCAAGAAGCTTATTGCCTTGGTCTAGATGAGAGGTAACAAAAGTCAGAACCAGGTTATTTGTGGTGGAGTTGAAAAGCAGAGGACGGATTCAAAAGCTTTTTACCTATAATCGAAAAATTTAGTATCTGGATGTGAGGATTGAAAGCAAGGACTGCCTTCAGATTACACCCAGGTTCCTAGAGCTTGGAAGCTGGATAGATGGTGTTATAGCATAAGGGATGGAATTTGGAGGAAGACTAAGTGGTACCACACAGAAGACACTGAGTCTGGTTTTGTACATAATGAGTGCGGGTGTCTCTGAAATACCTAGACCTAGTGATATCCACGGATCAGGCACCGAGGAAAGATATCTAGTCTACAGATTGGGAAATCACCCTGACAGTTAAAACTTCCAAAATGGATGAGACCACCTAGAATTAGTGTGTCAAATGAGAAGAGAAGTGGATCAAGATCATTAATGAAAAGATAATTGATATTTGAGGGGAAGAGAGTGAGAAAGTCAACAAGGAAGACTGAGAAAAGCTTCTCTGAGAGGGAGGAGAGCTAAGGCAGCTCTCATGGGAGCCAAGTGAGGAATTTCAGGAAGCGGAAAGGACAACAATACAAAATGCCAAAGAGATATCGAATAAGATGGAAACCAAAGAGTCACTGGAGGTGGTATCTTTTTTAAAATATGAGAACAGAAGCTTTATTAAAGTAAATGGAATAGTGAATGAGGAGTGCTAAAGAGAAGGAATCACCCCTGACCAGAAGGAATTGCTCACTGACGGTAGGCACACCACAATCCTGACAAACAGGCAATCCCAAGCCAAGACTCCCATTGCACAACTTGGAGAGAAAATTTTCTTACATTTGTATTGATTTTGTCTTCACATGAATTTTGTTTAATCTCTACAAAAGCCCTTTAGGGTCAGCAAGGTGGGGTTTTTGTTTGTTTTGTTTTATTTTTTTAGTCTTCATCTTACAGGAGGTAACTGAAGCCCAGTATTATGTGATTCATTCAAGATCACAGAATGAGTAAGTGGCATAAACTGAGGACTCTCAGCACAGTGCTCTTCCCAACACCTCAGAGAATGTTAAGCAGACTTCAGTACAATGGTGCAGAGGCAATCCGACCACACTTCAGAAACTCAGAAGGGAGAATTGCCCACAATCACTTTCTTGATTGATAACAGACATGTTGGTTGCCTGAATGCCTCTCTGATAGCTAATAGGGAAGTGAATAATTAAATGCTGTATCTTCTCTTGAGATGACCTGCATATGTTCATCCTTTGAAATAGAGGAAGATTTTAGACTTGTCTATCAGTGAGAACAAGGGGAACATTTGGTTAATATATATGCGCTCCTGTTGACTGAAAGACACCCCCCCTTCTTTATGGGGTCAGGTAAAACTGAAGTATGTGGATTAATCAGCCCCACGCGCTGCACTGACAATTTTGCCATGAGGGAGGCAAAGGAGACCCAAGCTACTCTCCCTCTCAGTGAGCGGGAGCTTTGCCCTTTCGCATAAAACATGAAAGGAGGTTTCTGTAGTTTTGCCAACTCAGCAAGAGAGAAAATTAACCCTACATTTTCTTATCCCCATTGCCTCAGCCTAGGGGGGTGGGGGGACTTGAGTTGTAGATTGACAGCATGAGAAAGCTGGGCTCATTATGTATGCACCTTGGCATGGCTTAGAAGGAATTAGTCACCAGATATGAACTCATTTCTAGATTTACTGTGAATTTTCTAAGGTTCTCTGCAAGTCCAGATAATTTGGCAGAAAAAAAAAAAAGCCCTTAAATAATTTCCTCTTCTGTTTAAATTTGGAAATGTGTGATAGAAATCACCATTAAAAAAAAAAACACAGTTTCAATTATATTAAGTAGAATGCCTCCATTTAATTAATTCACTTAGTCCCTGGGTGACACTGGGTGTGGCTCAGGGAGATTTAGGAGGAATCCAATTTATCACTAGGAGGAATGGTCTGCACTAAGCAGCAAGGCGGCATCCTTCCACACCTTTCCAACACCGCAAGGGAAAGGCGCAGTGAGGCTGGAATTCCAAACCACAGATCACACTCCCTCAGATAAGAATTATTTGTTTTAAGAGGAAAAAAGCAGATATTGGTGGGGTTGAGAGGTGGGGGACGGAGGGGCTACTGGCTTGCACTGGTATTCTTTACACTTCGATTACAATTTAAAATCCTTATTTTTAAACAAAGGAAGCACCTCAGTTTTCTGGCTTTGTGGACACAGATCACATCTTGCAAGTTTTTCATCATCTGCAATATGCATGGTAATTAAGCTATTTAAAGTTAGCCCCAAGATATTTGAAAATCAGAAACCAATAAAATCTCAGGGATTCTTTTATTCCTCCTTTGCCCACTCCTTTATCATGTTCTCATCGCCACCCGACTCTCATGCTCTTCTTCCTGCTATAATAATCCATAGTGATAACTAATGGCTAATAAAGATCATTTACGCTTTCTTCTCACCCACTGGCCATGTATTACAACTCAGAAATCCAAGATTGCTTCTTTATGCAGCTCAAGTGGAAGAGGAAGGAAGTGCAGTCCCTCCAGCCCCCTCCCACGTTTCTGCTGGATTTCATGGGTGTGGCAGAGTTTAGATCTTTGCAGGTTTTTGCCCTTGTTTTATTCCCTGTTAAGGACTAGGATGATGAATAGATGGCAGAGGGATAAACACAATCGGGTTCTGCCCTGAATGATAGAGGATCATTTCACCCACAAGCAGGAAACCTGTGTGAGACTTAAGTACTCACGCTATCTACATGCCAGTCAGTATAGTGTGGAGCCCACGCCCTGAATACACCATTCCTTCTGTCTGATTTAATGGTATCCTAAATACTGACTTACGTGAATGATACACAACAGTACTCAACAGGGCACATGGCCATTTCACACAGAGGTACGCATGTATAAAATGCATGGGCAAATATGACCATTTCTATACCTTTCATGTTCTCTCTTGAATATGATTTATGCTAAAACACATGCGGGCATGTGGAATCTGTGCAGAGTACATGCCTGACTGTTGTACATGAAGTATGCGGAGGCTCTATACATTTACATGCGAATTTCTACAACTCCCCAAACACACAATTTCATCACTTTGCACATCGCAGTGAATACTTGGGGCTGTTAGTGAGATAGAACCCAAGCGAAGGCAGCTGTCCCTCTTTTTGGGAAGGGAATTCTTTTAGCTTCAATTCCCTTTCTAAAATTATGCTTGGTTTCTTTTGTCGAAGGGGGTGTGTGTATACTTGTATCTGTCTACATGGGGTGGCAAAAAGTTGTAAACCGGCATATTTTTCTATCCAAAATGAAACCTTTTTTAATGAATAGCATTGGTTTCCTTAGGGCTCCGCCTTCCTAAATTTTATTTCCTCAGCTCACCAGTGGGGTAACCTCAGAACGTTTTCTTGACAGTGTGCTTAACCCAGCCACCTGTATCCATTGCATTTATGTATTAGAATGAAGGGAGACAAGAAAAGGAAATGTCCTGGCTTGAAAAATGAGCCAATGGAAGCATCAATCTCTGGAACCATATAGCAGTTTAGGGAAGTGGTACGTGTAAGACCCTCATGCTCTTTTTCAAACACCCCTACACAAGCCACACACAAAACCCCGGGGTGTCTGCTACTTCGAAAAATTTATTTATCTATCTATTTATTTATTTGATTTAACTTATTTTTTCCCATGCCTCTCCACCCCTCTGCACCCACTGATCTATATTCTGCTTCTGTTTCCCCTCCCCTCCCTCTCCTTCTTCATCCTCATCCCCCCCACCCCCCCACCCCCGCCCCTTCCAGGGCGATGGCTAAATGTGCAAAGCTGGCAGGCTGTTTCTTCTCTGCTCCCCTCCACCCACTTCGGATTCAGCGAGTGTATTACAAATTGCCCAATATCCAATACCTGCACATCAATAATGCCCAAATCCTATCTTTTGCACCCCACCCCTAAGGCAATCAATCTGCAAAGGGCTTTTTGACCAAGACCTGCCCCCCCCGCCACAAGTATGCACACACACGCGCGCGCGCGCACACACACACACACACTCACCCACATCTCACACCCCTTTTTCTCTTTAACCTTCGCCAAAATCAAACATGTTCCAATAAATGTTTGAAAGCTTCATTTGGAGAATGCCAGGGCACTGTCTGTTGCTGCAGAATACTGAACTCGTCATTCCTCCCCACCCTCAGCCCAATCAAGTTTCTAAAATGTCTTTCAAGAAATAAGTGAGCAATTTGAAATAGAAGAGAAACCTGGGTAGTGGGGGAGGGACGGAGGGACGCGGATTCTCGCTAAGCTTGTATGTGTCCCTCTTCTGATGAAAATGAGTCACCATGCTTAGTATCCAAAATGTTAGCCCCTCTCCGGTCACTGACAATCCCCGGAAAGGTGCAAGGGTAGGGAGAAGGGAAAAGACCTGATTTCCAACAGGTAATACTCGGCTCGTCTTTCCCATCCCATCGGAGCCCAAAGCTCCTAGGGGCGTGGTCCACCTTCTCCTCCGACCAGCTGGTGCACAATCGGCTACCGATCTTGGGAAGGCGATTTTCCCCCTCCACACGGCCAATTTCTCCCCCAGCCCCAGTTGTCTTTAGAATCTCTTTTTAAAAAAACATCTTCCAAATCACAGTTTCATTCATTCACTGAAAAATAAATAAATAAATCCTTCACATGTTTTTCCATTAATACCTGCGCCCATTTGAAGCTCATGCATGTACGAAATAAGGCTTCTTCCGCAGCACATGTGAGAAAATCGTAGGACAGAACAAGCAACACTCATTACTGAATATGATTCCTTCGACCCCGCTTTTTGCAAATAATTTAAAGGATTGCCTCCCCATCTTGTAGGTAGAGTCCACATCTTTTCCCCACACCCCTTCCTGTACCCACACCCGCAAAACCAGAGACCTAAAACGCTGAGCATTCACTAAGAACCCCACAAATCTTATTTCTAGCCAAACAGGCATATTTTTTCCTAACCTCATCCTAATTAGTAGCAGCGTTCGCAAACCAGAGCATGAAAGACAGAATGGAATAAAAGCTGGGATGCAACCATCAGTTACCATATGCTAAGGAAACGCGAGCACCATGGCCAGAGCAGAAGCAGTTAAAATATTTTTTTTTCTGCCTTTACAGGGAAATATTGTAGTCTGGTAATTTCACAACAGCAAGAAGTAAAAATCTTTAGCTCTACCTGTTTGGTTCTTCTCATACAGCACAGCATGGTTGTATCGTCCCTTGCCTTCTTCCTGCCTTCTCTCCTTCCTCCTCTCTTTCTTACTCCCCCCCTCTCCACCTCTTTTCTGCTCGCTTGCTCACTCGCTCTCTCGCGCTAGCGCGCTCTCCCTCTCCCTCCCTCCCTCTCTCTCTCTCCCTCACACACACCAGGGCAGTTAGCAGCAACTGTAAGGTCCACAGCTACTGCTCATCGCACATGCTCGCTCGCTCCCTCTCCCTCTTCCTCTGTCTGGCTCTCTCCTCTCTCCTCTTCCCTCTCTTCCCTTCTTTTCTCCCCCTTTCCCTCCGTCTTTTTCTTCCCTTTCTCTTTCTCAGAATTGTTCACTAGCTTTCAATGACTAATCATTTCCCCAGCCCCCACCCCTATTCCAGACAGTCACCCCCTCCCAGTCCCCTGCCAGCCTCATGAATATTTAAACATCTCCAATCTGGACCCAATTACCCACCGACTTTCCCACTGCATTGAGATGGTGGGGTGGGGGTAGAGACGGATATTCCAGCCAGTTCAGGAGATTGGATGGAATGTGTTTTAGGGAAGAGGGGCTTGAGGAACGCTTGTATTTCTTTACTAACTCTTCTCTTTTCCAATATCATAAGAGCAAAGAACAGCTTAGTCAGACCTGTACCAATATGTTATATTTGCTATTTAGATTTTATGTACATTTAATAATTGTGAGGGTTAAGTTCTCTCAGAAAAATGAAATAGTGTGTAAATGTACACTATGTATACTGTTCTCAGTATTCATATAATCTAAAATACATATATATAAGCTTAAATATGCACAAAGAACATATCTCATATATGCTCCAATATCCTTGAGAAATCCACATGAATATGTAGCATTTTAAACATTCGAAGCACTTAAGTTAAGAAATGATAACTAATGTTTAGGAATTAGCATTCATATCTAAAATCACACAGTGGTTCTTAATGCACTCACACCTGTTTGAAAATTGAGGTTTCTTCTAATTTTATTTAAAAAGCAGAGCACATTTAAAAAATAAGTCTGTAATACTAACGGTGCCCAAGATGATATTTTACAGTTTGGTCAAGAAGAGTAAAAGTCGGGGCGCCTGGGTGGCTCAGTCAGTTTAGCGTCTGGATTTGGCTCAGGTCTTGATCCCAAGATCCTGGGATCGAGCCCCACGTCGCCAGGCTCCCTGTTCACTGGGGAGTCTGCTTCTCCCTCTCCCTCTGCTGCTCCCCCTCTGCTTGCGCTCTGTCTCTCGCTTTCTCTCACTCTCAAATTAATAAATAAAATCTTTAAAAAGAAGAATAAAACTAAACTTAATTGTTGTAAGAAGAAAACATGTATCATGATGTCTATGTCTTCAATTCCTCCTATGCTCTTTCATAATTTGAGTAGAGGAAAATATGACTTTAAGAAAAGTGTATCTAACACAATTTTTAGATGTATGGTATTGTGTGATCTTGAGAATGTTACTGACCCTCTCTGACCTAATTTTCTAATCTGTCAAATATGGATTACAATGCCAACAAGTTGTGAGGACCAAATAATATAATGTATGTAAAGCATTAGGATGGAGCCATTCTTACTACATAGTAGCTTTACCTCAGAGATTGTACTTTTCTGAAATTTTGATGGCATTTTTAAATGAATATCTCAAAGAACTTAACAAACTATTTCTTGTTGTTCATTAGTGAACAAGCATTCCCAATTAAACACCTCATATTCTTTCTATTCTCTCCTAGACACAAGCCTAGTTAATGGGTGTCAACCAGACAGCTTATTATCATACATATTATCAGGATCACTGAGCTTAATAGGTGCTTAATACATTTTAACAAAATTCAAGGTACATCCATCTCAGAATGGACTATCTCAAAGAGATACCCAAGAGGTGATGGTTATAAATTATCCCCAGAGGTTTTTCTGAGCATGACCTGCTTCAAATCCTTCCTTACTTGCTCTTTTACTCCCCTGTTGGCTTCTTAATTTTCATGTTTTATGATAAGAAACAGAGTTAGACTCTGAGTTTAATATTTTTTTAATGTTATAGTGAGTCAGAGTGAGCTTTCAAAAACAACCTTCTATGGATGTAAGTGGTAGAAGAGGACAAAGAATGGGTAAGAACGGGCTCCATCAGAGACATTCCAGTTGTGGGTATGATGGCCCTACCGGCTTGCCCTGGGCTGAAGAGTGGAGAAGAAAGGAAAACGAGGAGGTGAGGACTGGGGGCAAAGCAGAAGAAACTGCTTCTTTTGGTGTTTAAACAGACACATAACTTCACTGATAAGATCATTTTGTCAACTATGGCAACCTAGTTGGCCATAGAAAAGGGCCATCTCCTTTCCTTTCCAATGCACTCCCCTCTGCCCTCCCAATTATATCTTTTTCCCTTTTATTTTTTGGAAGGGACCTTGGAAACAACATGACATAATGAAGTCAGACAGAGCCTAGAGCTCAAAACCAGGCATAGGCATGGATGAACTCTTTGACTAAATACATTAAACCACCCTCTTGGCACCAGTTTCCCCAGCGGTTGACGTGCACTAATTCATCTAATACCCAAATGAGGGAGGTGTGATCGTTAATCCCATTCTGATAGGGATACGGGATGCGAAAGCTAAATGAATTAAGTACCTAGCCTAGGTCACACAGCTAATAAGAGGTAAAGCTAGGACTCCAAAACCCTCTTAGCCACTAAGCTACATGGCATTCAATGGACTGCTACACCTCTTTACCTCTGGTCCTTAGGGGATTAGACAATACAGTGGAAGTTTTTGTGTTGAAATGACACCAGCATTCTGCAAGGTCCACCTAACAGATCCAGCCCTTACCTCAAGAGCCATGGAGAACAAGCTGATACCCTCATCCAACAGCAAGCCCTCTGTATACTTCTGACCAAACATCACATACTTCAATCACCCTCAGGTGCCTCAGTATTTAGGGTCCTCGCCATTCTGAATGCCTCCTTCTGGACATACTACATTCAGTCAATGAACCCCGAAAATTATTTTCCAGAAGGGAGCTCAGAATTCCAAATTCAGTTTAAATATTATGGACTCAATTCCAATACATTTTTTTCCCCTGAGCAATGGAGATTGTAGGATGGTAAAAGAATGAGAAGAGGAAAAGCACACTGATCTAATCTTGGCAAATTAAAATAAAATAAAATAAAATAAAATAAAATAAAATAAAATAAAATAATAAAATAAAATAAAATACCAGTATTACCCTGATCCCCACCAGCCAACTATTCAGTGGAGCCACTAATCCTTATCCTCTTACAACCAATCCCAGAAAATGCCTAGGCTTAAGCCCCATGGTTAAACCTTATATAATTTTAATTGACAGGTTAACTCATGAGACTGTCAGGTAAATTCCTAACTGTAGGTTAGGCAGCAACATCATTCTTGAAGAGGGTGAAGAGTGGTGGAGGCCAGGTGCCAGTTCCACTCGCAGATCTCTTTAAACTTCATACTAAAGTGATATTGTTTTCATAGTAAACCTGGAAGACTCTGGGCTTTACGAAGGGCTCCGTCAGAGAGTGTGTCATTTTAGGAAAAGGACTGGCCCTTGAGAGAAGAGTGTCAGCAGTGCAGGTAGAAATATGTTCATCTTTTTACTCCCCCTTTCAGGAGCTTATTTTTTTGACTTTCAGTCTTAGCTTTTTACCTGTTGTATTCTTGTGCTACGGCTGCCGTAACAAAATACCACAGCTACGTGGCTTAAACAATAGACATTTATTTTCTCACTGTTCTGGAGACTGGAAGTCCAGAGGATTGGTTTCCTCTGAGGGCTCTACAGGAAGTATCTATTCCAGGCTTCTGTCCATGGATTTGTAGATGGCCACCCTCTTACTGCCTCTTCACATGGTTGTCCTATGCACTTGAATTCCCGGTGTCTGTCTGTGTCCAAATATCTTCTTCTTAAAGGACATCAGTCATATTGGGTTAGAGCCCACTCATATGACCTCATTTAACCTCAATTACCTCTTCAAAAACCCTATCTCCAAATACAGTCCCATTCTGAGGTACTGGTTAGGGCTTCAACGTAATGTCTTTCGAAGGACCCAATTCTGCCCATTACACGTGCATTCTCCATCAGCACTTTTGGACATCACTTACTTATTCAAAATTTTCTGTGTTACAAAAACATCCTGCCCTCAAGGAGATACACACATATGTGAAAAGCGAAACAAATGCTATTTGGACAAAACACGATTCAATGTCAAATGTGTGTTACAAGAATTTAGAACATAAGAGAAATTGCCATGGACTATGGTAGACCTTCCATTTCATGATTAGGATTTGGATAAGTACAGAAGACATGATGAGTTTTAGAGAAGGGAAAGGGGTCACGTTGGAAAAGGTAAAATGTACCACTGATCACTGCATGATCAAGAGATTGTCAATATGGAGAAGAGGGGCAGTTGTACAGGAGGGTTGTAAAGAGAGAACCTTAGAAGGGCAGGCCACACCCGGGTGGGAAGAACCTCAAGGGTCAGGCAAAGGGGGTGTATTAGTGTCCTAGGGCTGCCATACAAATTTCCACAAACTTGGGGGCTTAACAAAACATAAATTTATTCTTTCAGGGGCACCTGGGTGGCTCAGTCAGTGAAGCATCTGCCTTCAGCTCAGGTCATGATTTCAGGGTCCTGGGATCGAGCCCCATGTTGGGCTCCCTGCTCAGCAGGGAGCCTGCTGCTCCATCTCCTTCTGTCCCTACGCCCCACTTGTGCTCTTTCTATCTGTCTCTCTCTCAAGTAAATAAATCTTTAAAAAAAATGTATTCTTTCACATTTCTGGGAGTCCAAATTTAATGTTGACAGGATTAGTTCCTTCTGGATCCTCTGGGGGAGAATTCATTCTATACCTTTCACCTAGCCTCTTGTGGCTGTGGGCAGTCCTTGGCATTCCTTGGTCTGAAGATGCATCACTCCAATCTCTACTTCCATCTCCACACGGGCTTTCCCTCCCTCTGTCTTTCCTTCTTTTTATAAGAACACCTGTCATTGAATCTAGGGTCCACTCTAAATCCAGGATGATCTCATTTCAGGATCCTTAAAGTAATTATATCTGCAAAGATCCTTTATCCAAGTAAGGTCACATTCATAGAAGTGGGCGTTAGGATTTAGATAGTTTTCTGAGGAACACAAGTCAACCTCCTGCAACGGATTAGACATAAGATTTGTTATAGTAATAGTTTAGACAATACCTGTGGTGGTAATGTTGTATAGTATGGACTAGAGAGAAGGGTACACTGGGACCTGGTGAGAAAATCGTGGAATTGTTCTAATGCTTAGTTCAGGGAGGAAAGGTGGAGAAAAAGTGAACTGTCACTTGCTGAGTGCCTAGTATGTTCCAGGTATCACATATATTGCACTCTCCCTATTTTGTCGCATTCACCTCACAGAAGAATCTCCTGGGGAAGAGAAAAATGGGAGAACTGAAAGTTGTTTGGAGATTGGGCCTGGGCAGCCTGGAGAATGAAAATACCAAACCCAGATGTGAGGAGGTCCAGAAAAAGGGCTGGTACTGTAAGGGAGGTGATGAATCAGTTCTGAAAGCATTCATTTTCAGAAAGCATTGAAAGTTTCAAGTGTGTCGCAGGATCAGATTGTAAGAAAGAACACTCAGAAGTTGTGTGAGCCTGCCAAAGGTTTCCAGGCAGACATGGCTACATCGGGATCCAGGGAGAGGCGAGCCTCTATGAAATGATGTCATCACATTAATTAGGCTGATAGCATTTCAGTATGGCCTCACTGCCAGAATTCATCCTGCTTCCTGCAGACAGACAAGGACCTGGATGATTTTTAGGACCCTCTAAGTCTCTAGCCATCTTTCCAAACTTGCCACAAATCCCCTCAGAGTTTCTCTTTCCAGCGCACTGGAGGCCATCCGAATCTGTGAGTAGCCAATATCCCAGAACACAGGAATCTCAGTGAGGGAACCATGTACTGGTGGCGCGGGAGGAGATGAAAGACACGTGGCCCATAAGCTAAGACTCAGTAGCCATGCAGCTCCTGAGGAAGTTTGTGATTACCTGAGTGAACAGATCTAACTCAGTGGCTTATGGAGTTATTAATAGCAGCCGATGTGAAAAACCATCAGGTTACACAAACCTCCACTACCAACACAGGATCAGGGGCTGAAATAAGAGTTTCATTTGATTTGGTCATGAAGAGAACCACAGAATATTTCCCATACTTCTCCATTCCCCCTGAAGTTTTGTGACAGCTTATTTGCCAGCCTGTCTCCTCCCTGTAAAGCACATTCCTGAATGGCAAGCACCGTGACTTACCTTTTTTTTTTTTTTTTTTTTAGTCTCAGAGGTAGAATTTAGTGATTCATCAATTGTGTATAACACCCAGTGCTCATTACATCAAGTGCCCTCCTTAATGTCCATCACCCAGGGACCCCATCCCCCACCCCTCTCCCCTCCAGTGACCCTCAGTTTGTTTCCTATAGTCAAGAGTCTCATGGTTTGCCTCCCTCTCTGTTTTTATCTTATTTTATTCTTCCTTCCCTTCCCCTACGTTCATCTGTTTTGTTTCTTAAACTCCACATATGAGTGAAATCATATGGTATTTGTCTTTCTCTGACTGGATGTCTTAGTTTTTCTTTTTTGGTTTTTTTTTTTTAATTTGTTTCTGGTGTCTTCAGCAGGGGTATAGGTGGGTTTTATGGGACCTAAAGCTTTTAGGATTTAGGGGAGACTTCCTTAAGAAAAAGAATACAAGGGCGCCTGGGTGGCTCAGTTGTTAAGTGTCTGCCTTCAGCTCAGGTCATGATCCCAGGGTCCTGGGATTGAGTCCCACATCCGGCTCCCTGCTCAGCGGGAAGCCTGCTTCTCCCTCTCCCACTCCCCCTGGTTGTGTTCCCTCTCTTGCTGTCTCTGTCTCTATCAAATAAATGAATAAAATCTTTGAAAAAAAAAAGAAAAAGAATTCAAGTCAAGTCTGAAAGTGGATATTTATTTGGAATAAGAAACCACAACAAGTTATATATATATATGTATATATATATATATAAAATTGATTTTTACCATAAATATCACAAAATTCAGAAAAATAAATGTAACATTTTAAAATAGCTACCTGACACATCTCTATAATTTCTACATTTTTGGCTACATGTTCTCTCATCATCTCTTTGTATAACAATGACTTTATAATGTAATATTCTAAAGAAGAATGGAAAGATAATCTAGCCTTTCCTCTAACACAGTTGATTGGATTTGTTTTATTCTTGATAGTTGGGGGGGCTTAAACCATAAGACTTCACATACCGATGCGTTTTTGGTAAAGGGCACAAGTGGTAATACAAAAACACAGAAATTCTGAGAAATTCCAAGTAACTGCTCTGGAAAGAGAAAAAAATATGCATGGTACATTTATAAATTATAAATTATTAATTATGTGTCATTATCAAATTTATTCCTAACAGAAAAGAACTTCAGTTTTGGTTAGGCTTTGGTGAAAACGGATTCTCTCACATTAAATTTTATACAGCTGATGATTGGAAAAATTTCCCACAGACTAGCTGTTGGTTCATACATTTCAAATCTTGTTTCTCATCTTTACCACATGACTCAGGCGCTACGTAACATAAGCCAAGTGATGTTTATATTTGAATTCAACCTCTGGTTCTGCACTTCAGGTTACCATGCCCAGTGAGTTGGCTCACTGTATTCCTTGGAGCCATAAATGGCTAGCAATAACTTAACTGTACATAAAAGCCCCGAGAAGAAACATAAATATATCCCACTAAACCCAATTTAAATGTAACACCAATACAACCACATCTTACCCAGTTCCCAGAACTGCCCACAGCCACTCAACACAACCTGACATGAGGGGAAATGTTGCCGAGAGGAAGTTTGAGTGGAAAGAGACAGAAGTCGAATGGGTTGTTATTAAAATATCTTACTATTTCAAATTTTATACAAATGTACAAACCTGTGGCTCATGGTCCATGTGAGTGGGGAGTCCTAAAGCTTAAGCTTAATTAGCTTCTTTGTAAATTTGCTTCTGGTTTCTAGTATTGACACAGAGCCAGTAAGTCTTCAATAAACAGTTGTTAAAGAATAGGAGGGTGGGAGAAAGGGAGAGAAGAAAGGGGAAAAAGGAGGTGAGAAGGGGAAAAAAAGAGGGAGGAAGGCTGTTTGAACTAAATTTCAACCATTAACTCTCAGGATCCCCAGTTGTTTTAATCTGTAATTGTGATTTTTGTTCTACACAGAATGGCTGTTTCTCACCAGCTCCACTCATATCCCGAATTTGTCCCATTCTAAACTTCCTTCTGGAGTGTACGTGGCTTGGGGAAATGACAAAATGCGGCCTTCTTGGTGGGATCCGAACATGAGTCTCCCCATTTGTGTTCCATTAAATGTTAACTGCCACTCTGTGGGGAATCAGATAGGTGTCCTCCAAAGCTATATCCCTAAACTCATCACCTTTTATCCTCTCCCATGTCTTGTGATACCTCTTTTACTATTTTTGATAGACTACAGCTGTTGGCAGGTATTGTATACTACACAACGTATAGTTGGACAGTAAGAGAAATTTCAGATATATGGCTTCATATATCTTCCCCATTATTCATATAACTTCCCCATTCTCTGTCCTTAATGCTCTGGGATATTTATTTCCAACAATTTTCATCTGGTATTCCTTTAAATCCCTTCCAGTACCTGTTAGATCCTCCAAAATTCCTCTGCTGACTATTTGGCTCTCTATTTCCAAGTCTCCATTCTTTCCTTCATCTCAAAGCCCCAATCTTCTCTAAAATCCAACAAAAAAATTCCACCATTCAAGTTTTAAGACTCTCTGTTGTTTGAAATACACCTCCCTCAATTTTCCAGGCAAAATTAGCACGTAATAATTCTCCCAGGCCATCTACAATTGTACTGTACTTCAGTCCACACCGTAGTCTCTTTGACCCACATAAAGACGTTTACTACTAGAAAGTGATATTATATTCATATTAGTTTACTTATATTTTAATCTATTTATTTAGACTGTACAGCACTGAAAGGTTTGAGTTACTGAAACTGGAGCTCAAAAATGTCATCTTGTCTATGTCCTAGCCACTAACTAATGACTAAAGTTTTATTTACTTTTTTTAAGATGAGGGAGTCTCTCATTAAGGTTTTGTCATCCTCGTTTCTAATATCTGATGTATTAGAGGAATCGAAAAGACTAAATGAGGGGAAAACCCTCATTTTAGCATATTGTTGTCTTCTGGGGGCCTTCATTGAATGGATGTGTTTCATGGTCTGAAGGAAAATGAGGACATGGGGCCCATCTTAACAAGTCTTGAGGTAATCAGTTTCACAGAAACTGGACCCTGCATGCCTTCAGTCATTTGTATTGAATGCTCCTGAACTTCAAAGATTCCAGAAGGTTGGATGATCCCTGTAAGGTCATCTGGCCCGGGTCCTCATCTGATGTTACCAAATGTTAAAACATCCTGTGCTTGAAGGAAAGAATGTTACTTCCAAAGCTTTTCATTTTTTTTTAACTTTTGACAACACTTGGGGTATTGGTTGTCCCTATTCGTTGTCCTTATTCTTTCCTATAGAAATTGATATTTGTCTCCTACCTGTTAGTCCTGTTTGTAAACCTTGGGGCCACTTAGGATAATCACATACTATTTCAGCAAGTGTTTAAATATAGCTCATCCATATTCCCTGTCTCTTGCATACTAAGCATCTCTTGAGCTATTTTTCATTTAACAAGACTTTGAGTCCTTTCATTCTGGTTACTCTCCTATCTCCTTTTACTATACTATAATTTATCAATAGTCCTTAAAATGTAGCATCCCTACCTAATAATTACACTTGAAGTGAGAAAGCAATAAATCAGTGCCATAATTTTAGATGTTCAATATCAATCAATACATGACCAAATTGTAAGATCTCTGTGTGTGTGTGTCCCACCACCATACCATTAAATTGTGAACCTATTCATGGGTGTGCTGGTAAATGTTTAACAACTGGCTCTCAAGGGACTAGGGATGAGGAAGACATGATTTGTAGCTTTTGCCCATTTCCATGGTGTAAATACTCTCACCATGTCCTATTTCAAGCTACAAATGTGGCATCACTGAATTCAGAGCTGGGAAGAGATGCACAGCAAAACAGCATTATATAGTATTTCCACCAAATAGAAACAATAGAAATAAATCATCTGCAGAGTATAGACAGTAGGAAAAACAAAACAAAACAAAACCAAAAAAGGAAGTGAAACATTTTGAGTATTTATTACTTTTGTTTTTAATATAATTTACTTAATTTTAAATTTGCATAGTTTAATTTTTAATAATGGCTGTGTTTAACAACTGGCTTGCAAAATTCCTGAAAATTCAACAATTAGTTTGCAAAAACTCATATGGCCATATATCATACCACTTATTTTCTCCAACTGACATTTCGAAACATTTGTTTATGTGTGACCCTGCTAAACTAAGTACCTCCTACACCTTCCTGAAACTGTCTAGTGCCATTGTTGATGTTTGTTTTATTTTTTCATCTGGGTAAAATATTGCATATGTATTTTTATTTATTTTTGTCTTGTTAGATTCAACCAATTATTTCATCCTGTCAATAACTTTTTAGATCCTAATTCTGTCATCCCATATTTCTGTCATCTTTATCCCTTCTGGCTTCATATCATCCACATATTTGATGAGCAAGCCTTATGTGTCTCATCCAAGGCACTGAATTTAAAAAAAAAAATTGCTTGACAGGACAGGGCCAAGGACAGAATCCTTGGCCATGCAAATAGAATTCTCCTTCCACACAGGCATCAAACCATTAATCAGCATTGAGTCAATGAGATATTTGTCTACTTAATAGCCTTTGCATCCAGTCCAAATTTCTCCACCTTGTTCATAAGATTCTCAAGAGATTATTTACAAAGTATATGACTCAAGTCCAGAAGCCTCACTTTCTTTCTTCTCATGTCAGAGGAAAAGATTACCGACCCCCTATGCAAAGCTGAGCACTTTCTCCAGGATTCATCAGTTATGCCTCCTCTCTTTTGTCTATTCAATTTGCCTCTTCTTCTACCTCCACCCCCCTAGCATGTGAACATAGCATATAAACAGTGCCAGAAAAATCCTTGTTTCTCTCTGCTTCTGTTTCCCATTTGGAATATTGCAGAATTCCATTTTTTCCACTTTTTTTGGGCTTACTATTCCATCTCACCCTTCTATTCTCAGCATGACTGATCCCGTGACCTTGTTCCACTTGGAAAGTGGATGCATTCAGGTGAGACTTCACTCATTTGCTGCTTTGACACCTTCAGACTTAATCTGAACCTGGCAAAGTGGAGGTAGGTGGAAGTTTCCCCTGCATATCTGGAATAGTATCTTCTCAAAATTCCTCAAGATCTTGGCTCTCTTTTCTCATCTCCCTCTTCCTCTCAACTGAATCTCTAAGCCTCATCTTTTAAAAGACGCTAGCTTCTTCCATTTCCTCATAAATGAAATGTTCTCCTTCAGCTCTAACCCTGCATCATATTCTGCCCACCATCTTTACCTCTTCACCTCTTCCATTCTCATTGATTGGTGATTTGCCTTTGTGTTCACCAATCCATTGGCTCTAATTAGGTGCCCATAGTTGCCATCACTCTCTCTCTCTCCCTCTCTGTCACACACACACACACACACACACACACACACACACACACACACACCTTTTCATTCCTTACCTTACAAGGCTTCTCTGCAGCTTCAAGACTAACCACTCCTTGTGGGGTTTTTTTTCCTTTAATTTCCTTTTATCTTTGTTTCACTGACACTCATTCTCCTAATTTTCCTCCTCCAGCTCTGGATGCCTCCTCTTTCTTCTTGTCAGATCTCTCTTCCTCAATCACCACTTGCCTGGGCCTTCTCAGCACTGCCCACAGCTTCCTCCACCACCACCACCTCTTTCTGTGTGACTCCCAATTCTGTATTTTCAGCCCAGACCTTGTTGGAATTCTGCTTCAAACACAGATCTCCATATGCATGATTCACTCTCCCAAAATGAACATCTTATCTTCCTCCCGCGTCCTCTCACCAAAATATGCACCTCCTCCTGGAATCTCTATTCTGGTTTATAGGACTGCCGCTCACTCACTTGCCCAGGCCAACAGTGTGCTCTCTTCCTCCTCGCAAGTCAGTCAGTAGGTCAGGAAACCCTCGAGGTATCGATTCTTCATGTTCTCATTTCTTGTCTGATTTGTTTGTGATAGATTTCTAATTACTGCCCTGCCTGTAATCTCTCACTTCTTTAATCTATTCTCTATCCACAGCCAGAGTCATTGTTCTAAAACAACCATACCAGATCATGGACCTCCTTTACGTAATACCCCGCTTAACTCCCAGTTAACAGCAGGAGAAAGTCCAAATGCCTCACCACCAGGCAGTCTGCCTATCCACCTCTCCAGCGACATCCCCTGAACACCAAATTCACTGCATTTTCCAAAGACGTTTATGCCTTAATTATCTCTGTGCCTTTACACATACTGACTTTGATTCACAGAAAAATTTCCCCCATGTTTAGTGATGAAATTCTCATTCTTCCAAATAACAGCTAAAATAATCTCTCTTCCATGAATCATGAAGACATCCCCATGCCACCGTTTCTTATGTTACTATTCTTTCTCGTGCTGGCTCCTGTCAAGCACTTACCGTCCGTTATGATAGTGTCTACTTACCTGGGTATTTTCATTGTTACATGGAAGTTAAGAAACTAACAAATTTCTTAAAGGAAGAAATTGAATTCTATTTATCTTTGCATCTCCAGTTCTTAGCACAAGCCCAGCATATCTTAGGTAACTCAGTATATTTTCACTGAGTGGATAACTTTTCCTTACTTAATATTTTATACTCGATCAAAGAAAGGTATGTGGAAACTAGCATGATTTATTCTTGGTGAATAGATGCTGGCTGTTTGGGATCGGTACTTTTTCATTTATGTTCTCAAACCAAAATTTCAATATTCAACTCTAGATAAATGTATCAATATTAAACTCCTTAACTTGTGGGATGACTTTCTTTTCTCAACAGACCTAAAATTTTTCCAAGTTCAATTCTCCTGCTCCAGAAATGGTACTATAGATAAAACTCTGCCATTTACATAAAAGCCACCACTGTTGGGTAAAAGCTTTTGGAGTGTGTGTGTGTGTGTGTGTGTGTGTGTGTGTACTGATACAAAACCAGGGACAAAAGAGCTATTTTAGAGCTCGAAGTAATTAAACCCATTTAAAGATGACTTTAAAATGTCATTTCCGTATTTTATAACAAGAAATATGATGGTAGGTGATCGCATTCATTCATCTCATGGATGGAATCATTAGGGACCCAGGTTCTTTGATTTTCTTTGTACTTTCTTTGTTCTTATATCTTGAACTATTTTGTTCATTTGTTTGTTTTCAATCCCATGTATGCTGCCTCTGACAGTAAAATGGCTGCTACAGCTCCTGGTATTATGGATACTTTCCAGACAGGAAAAGGGAGGAAACAGCATCAAGATCTGCCCCCTTTATAACAAAGTAACACCTTTGCAGAATCCTTCAGGCAGATTTTGCCCTACATTGTATTGGATAGATCTAAGGTGAATGACCATACCTGGACATCAGGGAGATTGGAAAAGTAACCATTTTACTTTTTTTTAGCCTCCACAGTGGAAGAAAAGTAAGGGAGAATAGGGTTGAAAACCAACTCTTGTCTGCCTTGGGGGATAAGATCAGATGTGACTGTCTGATCACTGTTCTGTTTCCCAATATGTATTGGCTTTTACCTTACATTACTCCATTGTTGTTGTTGTTGTTGTTTTTAAGATTTTATTTATTTGAGAGAGAGAGAATGAGAGAGAGCACATGAGAGGGGTTAGGGTCAGAGGGAGAAGCGGACTCCTTGCCGAGCAGGGAGCCTGATGTGGGACTCGATCCAGGGACTCCAGGATCATGACCTGAGCCAAAGGCAGTCGCTTAACCAACTGAGCCACCCAGGCGCCCTCCATTGTTTTCTTAATTCAAAAATTGTACTGAACTTGTCTCTGGATAATTTGACAATGTTTCTGCTGCCTTTCCCACCTGCACAGCATCAGTTTTGAACAATTTTTCTCCCCTCACCTCTCTCCTGATCATTGGCATTTTTTAAAGATTTTATTTATTTGAGAGAGAGAGAGAGGGCAGGTTGAGGAGCAGAGGGAGAAAGAAAGAATCCCAAGCAGACTCCCCATTGAGCATGAAGCCTGACATGGGGCTCGATCCCAGGACCTGGAGATCAGGACCTCAGCTGAAACCAAGAGTCTGAGGCTTAACTGACTGAGCCACCCAGGCACCCCTGGTCATTGGCATTTTAGTAGGCAAAAATCTCATTTTTTCTACTCATCTTTCTAACCTCTTTAGGTTCATTTATATTACTTTGTCTTTACCAGTGCTGATATATAACTCAAAATTTAATATAATTTGCTAATTTTACTAGAGTTCTGCTTACTTCCTTTTCTAGATCATGAATATAATACTAAATAAAACCAAATCAGGGGTGCCTGGATTGGTTAAGCGTCTGCCTTCGGCTCGGGTCATGATCTCTGGGTCCAGGGATCAAGCCTCACATTGGGCTCTCTGCTCAGCGGGGAGTCTGCCTCTCCCTCTCCCTCTCTCTCTGTGATCTCTCTCACTCTCACTCTCTCTCAAATAAAAAATAAAAACAAATGAAAATGTTTAAAAAAACCAGCAAATCAGATTGTATAATATTAACCTTTGAATCATCCTAATGAAAACATCTCTCACCAACTGTATACATACTTATTTTATAATTTCCTCACATCTCTAAACCAAATCTTAAGCCTTTTCATAGAGTTAAAGAAGACCAGAACTAAAAGGAGCTTCCAACATTTTTCATTTTATAGGTCAGATAACTGAGACTGAAAAAGTCAAAATGAGTAGTGTTTGAGACAATGCTAGAAACCTTGGTATTCTGGTCTTCAGGTCGATGTTTTCTCCACTTGATTGAGGTGTGAATGGGTTTTGCATGAGAAACATTTGAGATAACAGAAACACTGGGCCAGTGGAACAGGAGCCAAGGAAATGGGCTATAGTATTAGTCCCAGAAAGGACAAGGACAAAGCCCAGCTGAAAATCATGGAGCTGAGGAATGGTTTAAGTGATCTTGGGCACAAGGTCCAATCTGGTAAGACAGGGCACAGCAGTGGGTGAGCCCTTGGGAGCTAGGCAGGTGGCAGTCATGATTCTGGGAGTTGTGCCCATATGTTGCAGAATCCCCGCCAGAAGGCTGAGTTTGGGCGAGGCTCCAGTTCCTGGAGTGGAGAGCTGATAGGTGCCAGGTGGGGTCCCGGCACTAGCCAGATGTACTGCAGTTCGGAGTGCGGCTCTGGTCACAGGGAGGGGGGATGACAGTCCCTGGATGACTGGTTGCAAACTGAGGAAGAGGAAGTTAGGCAGAAGGACGAGAACATGGCCAGGGCCAATCTCATGACACAGGCCACTCAGGCACCCAGGACTCACTCACCCAGAGCTTCAGCACGTGGATCTCTAGGGCAGTACAAGATGCTTGTAAGGCATGAAGAAAACCCAATAACCACAGCTGAATTTTCAGACCTCAGGTCTAGGGTCAGGATTTAATTCAAAGTCTCACCAGCCTCGGTCAGCACTGGCTCAGGAGGGGAGGCAGGACCAAGTCTGTAGGTTTGCAGCACTAGTGACTGATTCTCTCTGAATCAGGAGATCAGAACACAACACCCGGAAGTTGCTAGAATCCAGTTTATACTTAATGTTTGACCAAAAATTATTTTGGGGTGGGGGATAGCAGAAGGCATGTCAGGATCTACAAACCTCAATTTAGTATTTCCATAGGAAAAGTTATCTTGCAGCTTTTTAAAAAAGCATCTCAGTAATAGGTGGTGTTCATGAATTCATTATCTACAGTGTGTTTACAGATTTGTATGTCTTAATATAGTTACGTTGTTGGTTTGTGTTAATTTTAGATCTTCTTTAGCAGCACCTTAGTTCTCTGAGACTTTTAAAAAATAGAGACAGCATGGAAATAGCTATAAGGACAGTATATGCATTATAAAAATACATCCATTGGAGATGGAGAGAATGCATGGGGAGAGAATGCATGGCGGTCAGGATTCTGCAGTCAATACAACTGGGTCATTAAGGTGACCAAGATCACCAGACCATGAAACACTTGGTCCAATCATTTCATCCATCTTAATGACCAAAGCCAACCAACTGCACAATGATACAATCAATTGCTCAATAACTATCCATTATGATGGCAGAAAACAAAACAAAACAAATTGGCAGTATTTTGGTCAGCTTAGTAAAGCTACACAGACAAGATTGCCAAGCATATGCTGGCTCCTAGTTTTTATGCCCTTTGTGGTCCAGATGCATTTCCTTCATTCTGATTACTTAGGAATACTCAACTCACCCAAGTGTTTATCTCCAGCTTGCTCTTTGCCATTAGTTTCTGTCTACTTTACTTTCTTCAATTATCTTGTTTGTGACAGATTTTTAAAGCAATCAGTACTTCATTTTTTAAAGTCATCATTCATTTTATATCCCTACTTATTTATTATGCCTTATTAGAAAATTTCTTTTTGTGTGTATTCCATTTTTTGGTGCTACATGTATGTATGAGCTTTCCAATTTGCCTTATTTCTCTTTGAAAGCATTAATTCAAACAGAACAGTGGTATAAATTATATTTTACATATAAGCCAAATATAATAGATACATATGTTTTTTAAGCTTTTGCCTGGGTATATATTTGTATACACATATATCTGCCTATGTAGTTTTTGGATTAGCTACAATCCATGCCCAAATACTGAGACCATTTATTCTAAATATATTAGGTTTGTATCTTGCAAATGGATTGATCTATTTTTTTCCTTGTGGAATTATACTTAACTGTATGTCCAGCTTTCATTTTCCCACCTTTCTATAGTGGTCAGATTCTACTAAGTTTTTACCGTTGCTTTGTACTCCTTCTGTTTTCTAGGCTGGTCCACACAATACTTCATCAAACAGAAGCTAAATATTTGGTAATCTAATAGTTGTTTTTTTTGGTATGCATTTGGGGCGGAAAAGCAGACTAACTTCTTTTCTTTACTGATTTCTTTATTTTAATGAAATTATTAGAATTGCCTAAATGCTTTGGTACATGTAGGCACAGAAAATAATTTTGTGAAACCTTTATTTCCTGAAAAAATTTTTGACTAAAGAGAAAGTTTTATAGTAACAATATAGCTTCAGCAAACAAAAGGTGAAAAGGATCAGAATCATCTCTATTTTCCAGGAATTAGCTTTGTAACCATCTGATAATTAGCTTGAGTACTGAGCTCTTTGTGTTTTTAGGTGTGTATATTGTGTGCATACATGCACACGAGGGCATATGTGTGGATGCATTTTTTGGGGGGAGGCAGTTACCATAGTTAAACGGTAGCGATGGGAGACTCACTGCAATAACTGGATTACAGACACAGAGTGTATGTGCCTCAGGCTCTGCTACAGGAACAGATGGTAGTTGAGGTCAGGTGAGGTCAGGTCTAACCAATTGGAGCAGGGAACTGATTATAAGGATGAATGGTGGGCAGGTGAGGGCGTGATAAGGGTCAGGGGAGGCAGCTGCTATTTGGGGTAGTTGAAGTCAGAGAAACAAATTTCCAGGAAGGCACTTAGGCGTATGGGTGGGCTCTGAGAGTGGGAGTTAAGAAAGTGCTTCAGACAGAAACTAACCATGGTCTGGGCAGCTTCCATAAAGTAGCTTTAACAAATACCATGGTCCCTGTGATGTAGGAAAGATGTTGGGGTTTGGAGCCAACAGCCAAGAAAGAATTCTTGAGACATCTTTGGTGCAGAAAGGTGGTTTTATTTAAGGGGACAGGACCCATGGGCAGAAAGGGCTGCACTGAAGTCATGAGTGGCCCATTATATACTTTCAAGTTGGGAGGGGAATAGGGATAGCATAAGCCTCCAAGGTATTTTAGGAACAAGGTTTCCAGGACCTTGAGGGGGCCAGTTATTGTTAGGAAAATGTCATTTATTACTTTTTAGTAAAAACTCAGTCATGAGACCCTTCAGATGTGTATCAGTGGGTCATATACTTGGGGGATGATTGCCAACATGTATCTTGGGGGGTAGTTAAAGGAAGTTTCCAAAGGAACTTTTATATATTCAAGTAGATTCACAGGATTCTGGGGGTCCAGCTAAGATTGCCTTTTGCCCTTTGTGAAGTATTAACATTGAGGCAGCTGCGTTCCTAGAGGAATGTCACTCTGCCTTTTTCAAGGACTTGCAATGGGCTCTAAGTAGTAAGGGAATTTAATTTTTCTTTTGTCTTTGTTTCCTACATCACCTGGAGGCCTTTTATTGTCAAAGTTCCAGACTTCCAAGGTTGTCCCTTCTATATAGTAGAACTTCAGTTAGAATAGCCAACTCAAACCTTTGTTCCATGTATAGATTTCCTCTTATCCTTAGTCTATATGAACACAGTCATCTCCATAATCTAAAGAGCTGTGGATCTCCATCTCAGACAGAAATACCATTTTTTTACTGTGCTGAACTGGGCTGTTCAGAGATGTCAAAGACTCTGAAAGGTCTGACAAGCTGAAGAGGAAGAAACTTTTACTCTTTATAAATACATGATCCATCTTTCAGGGAATCCATCTGTCTGAGTAGATTGACCCAGGTTAAGGGCCTTTACACCTTCTTCCATACAAAATGATTTCCATCTGTCTTGGAAAAACCTGGACTTTATGGAGAGCTTGTGGTGGAAATGTCAGAGTAGATGCACTTATATCAACTAGTACTCAAGAATTACCTGGGGAATTAAAAAATTGGCTATCATTGCCTGCTCTAACAGGTATAAGAGTTAAAGATTTTATGAAGTTCATACTCATTTTTTTTTAAGATTTTTATTTATTTATTTGAGAGAGAGAACGGTCAGAGGGAGAAGCAGACTTCCCACTGAGCAAGGAGCCTGATGTGGGACTCCATCCCAGGACCCTGAAATCATGACCTGAGCCGAAGGCAGCCGATTAACGGACTGAGCCACCCAGGCACCCGAAGTTCATACTCATTTCATTAACTGCTTAGGAAAATATAGAATTTGTGTATATGTCATTGTTATGGTAAGTAGAGGAAGAAAAAGAATGGGGGATGTAGTATAATAAGAAATATAGTTGGTCTTTGTCCCCAGTTTCTGTCACAGAGCTCCTAAAACCCTTGGCATTTCCTGAGTGATAAAGGGTTTTCTTTTTGTAGTTGTTATTCCTAAGAAGCTTATTTTGATCACCTCTGAGTTTATGCTAATGAGGTGGCTTAGGGTGGGGCCTTAGACAGCCTCAGGATGGGGACTGGTCACCAGAAAGACTAAACTGATTAGAGATGGGAACTTCCAGCCCCACCTCCCAAATTTTGGGATAGGAGGTGAGGCTAGAGATTGGATTATAAAAACTCTTAAACAATAAGGTTCAGAGAGCTTCTGGGTTGCTGAACACATCCACTTGCAGGGAGGGTGGTGTACCCAGAAAGGGCAGGGAAGCTTTATGCCCCTGCTCCCCATACCTTGTTATGCACCTCTTCCATTTGGCTGTTTTGGGTTTTGTCCTTTGTAATAAATTGGTAAACATGTTTAAAGTGTTTTTCTGAGTTCTGTGAGCCATTCTAATAAATAATTGAACTTGAAGAGGGAGTCATGGGAACTTCCAACTTATAACTGGTCAGTCAGAGGTGCTAGTGGTCAGGGACTGGTGTGTGGTGTGGGGGCAGTCTTATGGGACTAAGCCAGTAACCTGTGGAGCCTGGGCTAGCTGACTGATAGTTAATGTCATAATTGAGTTGAATTGTTGGACACCAAGTTGGTGTCAGAAAATTGGAGAATTGGCTGGTGTCAGGAAAAATAGTCCAGAGGGGAAGATTAGTTTGAAGGTCTTTGCAGAACTCAGTCAGTCAATTGGTAAGTTAAAAACAAAACAAAAAAGCAGGCACAGGGGTTTTGTTTTAATGGTTCTGTAGATGTTTCCATACTAAAACTTAAAAAAAAATCTACCTTATTAGCGGGTTAAAAGGAATGTGCAATTTAAGGGAAATTTATGATGCACTGGTTTACATAGTCTAATATAATTTTGCCAGTAATTAAGTTTAATTTCTATATATCACTCTGAAGAAGCCAAAATAGCAGAAAATACATTTATTCTTCATCATTTACAAAATGTTAAAAGTTGGGGCTGCTTGATCGACACTAAATTATACTTCCAGAGAAGAAGAGAGCTGCTCTCACGTTGTAGCTGGATTCTTCACCTACATCTTCATCTGTATTTAGTTATGATTTATTGGTGCTGTAAGTGAAAGAAAACTGGAAAATAATGGCATAAACAGAGAAGCGACTTATTGTGCTCACATAACAAAAGATATAAGGGATATGTAGTCCAGGGCTGATTTGGCCGTTCAGAGGTGCTCTTCGGGACCAAGGCTCATTCTATATTCTTGCTTTACCAACCATGGCTCAGGGCTTCATCTTTGTGGTTACAAGATGATAATTATAATTACACAAATCACATCTCTGTTCCAGGTAGAATGAGTGAAATGACAAAAGCAAAGGGCAAAAGGAAGCAAAAAGCCAGTAGTCTGTCCTTCTAAAAGGCTTTCCATAAAGTCCTTACCAGTGATTTCTTCTTATATCTCATTGGCCAGAACTGAGTCACAAGGTAGTATTGACTGAATGTGCCACCTCAGAATTCATACAGTAGTCCCTTGTTATTCATGGTTTCCCTTTCTGTGGTTTCAGTTACCTATGGTCAACCATGGTTGGGAAGCAGATGATCCTACTTCTGATGTACTATCAGAAGGTCAATAGTGGTCTAAAGCTATGTCACAAGGCCTACATCATTCGCCTCACTTCATCTAAGCATGTAGGCATCTTATCGTCTCACATCATCACAAGAAGAAGAAAGGTAAATATAGTACAATAAGATATTGGGGGGGAGAGAGAGAGACCATACTCATATAACTTTTATTACAGTATATTGTTTTAAGTGTTCCATTTTATTATTAGTTGTTAATTTCTTACTGTGCCTAATTTATAAATTAAGCTTTATCATAGGTATCTATATATAGGAAAAAACATAGTACAGATCTTCCTTGACTTATGATGGGGTAACATCCTAATAAACCCTTTGTAAGTGGGAAATATCATAAGGTGATAATTCATTTAATACACCTAAGCTACTCAACATCATATCTTAGTCTAGCCTACCTACCTTAAATGTGCTCAGAACACTCCCGTTAGCTTACAGTTGGGCAAATCATCTCACACAAAACCTGTTTTCTAATAAAGAGTTGAATTCCTTATGTAATTTGTTGAATACTCTATTGGAAGTGAAAATCAGAATGGTTGTATGGGTACAAACGGTAAGCATATACTCATTGTTCACACTCGTGACTGCCTGGCTGACTGGGAGCTGTGGCTCGCTGCCATTGCCCAATGTCACAAGATAGCATCCTACCACATACTGCTAGTCTGGGAAAAGATCAAAACTAAAAATTTGAAGTACAGTTTCTACTGAATATATATTGCTTTTGCTTTGCAAAGTTGAAAAATCGTAAGTTCAACCATTTTAAGTCGGGGAAGAGCTGCGTATATGGGGTCCGGTACTATCCACTGGGGGTCTTGGAACATACTCCCTTGGGATGGGGGAAGACTAGTGTGTATTGAAAACCTAATGGCAATGTGATGGTATCAGGAGGGGGAGCCTTTGGGAGGTAACTGGGTCATGAGGGCAGAGCCCTCATAAACAGAATTAGCGTCTTTATAAAAGAAGCTGAGAAACTTCCCGCCTTTTTGCCATGGGAAGTTACAGCTGTAGGGCGTCTTCTATAAGCCAGAAAAAGGGCTCTCATCAGACACTGAATCTGCTGGTGCCTTGATCTTGGGACTTCCCAGCCTCCAGAACTGTGAGAAGCAAATTCTTGTTGTTTATAAACTACCCAGTTTATGGTATTTTGTTACAGCACCCTGAAGGAACTAAGACACATGACCATTTCTTGCTGCAGTTGGTCAGGAGTCATTCCTTAGCAGTTTAGCTGAGCATATTGTACACTTAATAAAAATCATAATTCTGAGGTACAGATTAAGGGATAATGAATATTGTGTTAACCACTAGCACTGATGCTTTCACTAGTTATAAATGATGACAACCTACAAAACAAAAACATGACTTCATAGCTTATAACCAAAAAATTCCAAGTTTCAAATATTACTCTTGACTTTAATATCTACTCCACAGGAAACCTACTCCTCTTTTTTCTTTCTCCCTCTCCTCTTTTCTTCCCATTCTTTTTTTAAAATCAAATCTCTTTCCTATATTTCATCTCCCTTTCTAGATATTTTGTCCTCTCTTCTCTCCTTACTTTTCTTCCTCTTTTTTCCTCCTTTGTAACATATACTTACTTTTAGTAAAAATTCAGACTCTACTTCCATTAAATGAAACCCCTATTTCATTAATATTCTATTACATAACAAACCACTGCTGAAGTTAGTGGCTTAATGCAGGGGTCAGGAAACTTTTCTGTAAAGACTGTATAGTAAACATTTTAGCTTTATGAGCTCTGTGGTCTCTGCCATTGTCGTGCAAAGGCCCCCACAGATGATATGGAAACAAATGGGTATAACTGTTTCTCAATAAAACTTTATTTATAAACAGGTGGTGGGCTAAATTTAGCCCTCAGGCTATAGTTTGCCATCCCTTGACTTAAAACAACAATGATTTATCATTTCTCATGATTCTGTGAGTTGATTGACTGAGCAGGGCAGTTTTTCTATTCCATGTGGTATAACTGAGGTCACTTATTTGGTTGTATTTAACAGTTCAACTGGAGATGGAACATCCCAAATGGCTTCTCATCCTCCAGGGCCCCTTTCCATATAGCTTCTCGTTATTCAGTAGTCTAGTCTGAGCTCCTTTACAGCAGTGGACCAAGAGGTCAAGCTCCAGATTGCCAGTGCTTATCAAGCCTCAGCTTGTATCACTTTGTGAAATTCTCATTGGCCAACACAAGTCACAGGGCCAATCCCAGAGCTGAAGTGGGACAGGGCTACACAGGGGTATGAATACCCAGAAGCATGGATCGCTGGGGACACCAATGTGAGAAAACACCACAGTCTGCCTTCTAGCCCTCAATGATACATGTCTCTCCGACATTCAGAGTACATTCAGTTCCTTCCCAGACATACAATACCATCCCACTTCAGCATCAGGTTCAGGCTTGGGGTCCAGCACTTTGTTATATAAATCAGTTTCACATGAAGATGTGGTTCCTAGGATGTCCCCATACATCCAACATTCAATGGTGAAAATAGGAAAGGATAACCTCAATAATAACCTTTCCAAAAATGGCAGCAGGGGGAGGAGGCAGAAGGTGTATAGTTATTGTTCCATAGCAATTTTGTAATCCACTGGGACACATGTCACTTGGGGGAACAGAATGTTTGTTGCGAACCCTAGAACTGGTTCCTTAATCCATTGCTCTCCTCCACTTTTTGATCTTCTGGAGTCTTGGTTCCACTTTCGGAGATGGTCTTCCTTTCTATAAGTAATGGCTATGCCTACCGCTAAGTGGTACTTTCAGATGGCTTCCGGCCAATAGTAAGTTGGTGGCTCAGAGACATCTTTTCATTTTGACCTATTCCTCTGAGTCCAAGCTTGATACAGCTCTTTAAAAAATGCTGTGGACTTGTAGATATCCAGTTTTAAAATCCATTCCATTAGGCAAAAGCCCATACCTGCAAATAACGTGCCAGAGGTCTCCCTGATTTGAGCTCAGAATACATGTTTTGTGGTAAAATGCCCTTAAGATTCTCAGAGGTGATTTTGTTCAGGTGAGAGGATCTATGAAGCATTGCCTTAAATCTTTCAGGGGCCTAAACAAGGGATTAAACAGCTGCAACTTTGATTCTCTATTTGCCCTCAGGCCTCCAGGATGATAGCATCTTGGAGTGATCTTTTTCCAGAGGAAAATTCTTAAAGATGTTTTACCCACTTGAAAGACTGAAAATGAGAAGAACTATCTTGTCTACCTCAAAAAGTCCTGAGTTGGAAATATTTTCTCTATGTTCTGCCTGAAAACTTAATAGTACTTTCTTTAGCTTCTGTTTCTCTTGCAATATCTTACTGTAAGTGGCTTAAAGCACCAATTGGCACATTCAGTATTCTGCTTAAATTTAGCCAAATTCTTAGCTAAATTTTCAACTTTATTAGATATCTGATTTTTCTATCTTCAAAGTTACCACTAATGAAGGATAGTTGGAAGGCAGGCAGGTAGGGACAAGGGCCCTGCCCTAAGGGGAAACCACCTTTACAAGGATTTTTACACTGTTCTGGAAGGAACGCACCACTATTTCCCATGTGATAGGTAGATGACAAAAACCTGATTGGGTGACAGGTGCATGGAGGATTAATCAGATTAAAACAGCCTGCCAACAAGCCCATAAAAACCCCTACATCTAAAGACCAAATCAGCAACCCTCTCGGGGAGCTTCGTACTATGGCTCAATATCACTCAATAAACTTTGCCTTGCTGCCCACCACTCTTTGGTCTCTCTCTTCATTTTTTTTTTTTTAAAGATTTTTATTTATATACCTGACAGAGAAAGAGAGAGCACGAGTGCACAAGCACTTGGAGTGGGAGAAGCAGGCTCCCCACTGAGCAGGGAGCCTGATGAGACCGGGGCTCCATCCCAGAACCCTGGGATCATGGAAGGCAGACACTTAACTGACTGAGCCACCCAGGCACCATCTACCTCTTCATTCTTTGAAGCGGCGTGACCAAGAACTGCAGACACCGAAGGAAAAGAAATCCTGTAACAACCATGTGTAAAAATTTCCTTCATTCCTCTACCAATATATAACACAGGTCCCTTTTTCTCCAGCCTTTAATAGAAGTTTAGTTCTTCCAGGATCTACTTGCAGTCTCCTCATTTTTCCATCTTCCATGCAGTCCAAATTCTGAATTAATCATGTTTTTTATTTTTTGTATCTCATGATGCTTTGAAGGATCTTGGGGCCTTGCTGACCCAGCAGGGACAGTCCCTCACCTGGTTAGCTAATTCCTAGAGAGAAAAACGACTACCCTTGGGGCGCCTGGGTGGCTCAGTCATTAAGCGTCTGCCTTTGGCTCAGGTCATGATCCCAGGGTCCTGGGATCAAGCCCTGCATTGGGCTCCCTGCTCAGCGGGAAGCCTGCCTCTCCCTCTCCCACTCCCCCTGCTTGTGTTCCCTCTCTCGCTGTGTCTCTGTCAAATAAATAAATAAAATCTTTAAAAAAAAAAACAAAACAAAAACGACTACCCTTCGCATATGAAAAAGTAATCCTGAGCCCATGCCACCAACCACTCCCTTTGCCAAGCCCTCACACATTAGCCCCTGCCCTAATTACCCCAGGGCCAGGTATCACACAACTCAATCTCTACTCCCCAGAGCCTGCTGAAATTATTCAAACTAACCAATCCTAAACCTGCTTACCCTGATGATCTGCCTTGCCCATTCTTCTCCATGAAAACCGCGATAAAGGCTCTTACCCATGCTATTCCTTTACTCCTCTTTCCTAACAGACCCTGATGCTTCCCCATGTGGCCCCACATAGTGTGGCATGCCTCTTCCTCTTGAGAACTGTAAGAGAACAAACTGCCTTTCCAATGGCAATCATCTCTTGATCTGTTGACCTCACTGTACCTCAGTAAAAACAAATTCCTAGCCATAAAGAAATCCATTGCCATATACTTAAGGTTTTTGTTATAATAGCCCCCTACTTTTAGGTACCAATTTCTATGCTAATTTGTTGCTACATAACAGTCACCCCCAAATCCAATGGATTAAAATGTCAGTTATTTTTTATTTCTCACAATTCTGTGGGTTGACTGGCTCAGCCGAGCATTCTTTTGCTCCATATGGTGGAAATGAGGTCACTCAAGTGGTTGCATTCAGCTGGGAGCTCACTTTGGGGATGGAATGTCCAAGATATCTTCCAGGACCTCACTCTACCTGTCTTCTCATCATTCAGTAGTCAAGACCAAATTTCTTTATAATATGGCAGCTGGCTTATAAAAGCGAACATTCCAGAAGATAATCCCCAGTGTGCAAATATTTATCAAGCCTCTGAGTCACGCTTGCTACTATCTCAATGGCCAAACCATCAGCCAGTTCACACTCTATGTGGGAGGGGACTACCCAAGGGCTGAAAGTACTAAGAGGTATGGGTCCTCTGGGGCCATCAAGGTAATAGTCTACCATACCAGTATGATAATGCCATTCGAAGTTTCTTTTTGCTTTAGGGAAGAGCCCATGGAGTACAGCAGAGAATGTATGTATGCTGTGATGTGGTGAAGACAAGGTCTGCAAGATATGGATGTAGACAAGACAATTCTGAAGGATTTGATTTTTCACTACTCAATTAGCCATGCTGGCATTCTAAAGACACAAATTTTCATTTTCCTAGACCACATCTTACTCTGGGATTAAATGGCATTACACTGCCAGTAAGCTTTTATTTCATGGATATCCCCATCACTATTAAAGAGGCCTACTGTGGCTAACCCTATTTGGGACTATGAGATTTTCTTTCTACCTAAAAATTTTGTTTTCATTGCTGTCATTTTTCCTGTTCCTTTTACTTACATAGATTCCTTTGGTTACACTGACATTCTGAGAAGAGCTAGTCTTCAGCAATTATCCACATGGGAACACGTGCTGCTTATGGCAGTCTGCTCTTGCTTATTTCCTGTCTTGCTAATTTTGTGAAATTGGTTATTTGTGAATAGTTACTTGATTACAGAAATAACTTACTTAAGCCTAGAATTGTAAAGACTTAGACAATTAAGGTCATCTACATGAGTCTGAGTCAGTGAGATAAAAAGGGGATATCCAGGCTACTATCTGACCACCAAATATTTATATGTTGGGGAGTATCTTTGGGCTTTTGAGTCACATAAAGAGAGCCAAACTGATAGCTGTCTTATTGAGAGGTTAAAAAATAGCAGGGCCTCAGTCCATCAAATTACTCATTCCAAATGTGATCCTGAGTCAGGCCTCTCCCAAATATAATTACTATTGCACTCTGTACATTAATCTCTGCTTACACCTTCTAATTTTTGATATATTTCTGCTTCTGTGTCATGGATTCATTTAGATACCCTCTGTTTGCAGTTCTCTTGCAGGATTCAAAGTAGGATCCACCTATAACACTCATGAAAATTACTTGAAGTGCCATTTTAAAATATAGATCCCTGATCCTTGCCTCAGACCTACAACATCAGAGTTCTTAGGTTTGAATTCAGGAATCTGGGTCCTTTTTGACAAATGTCCATGTTCATGTATGCTAAAGTTCAAGAATCACTGTTACACAGGAGAAGACAAAAATAGGGCATGAGACCCAACCTGGGTTAAATAATATTCATGTTTAGCTTCTGAGAGGAGGGGCAAGATCTGATTCCGGCAAAATTCAGAACTGAGGTTTGTGTTTGGAGACCTTTTCATCTTCCTTCCATCTTTGCTCCCTCTCATTCTTCAGTAATTCAACAGTCCGTGTCATTTGTTCAGCTAACACCATGAGCTAGGCACTGGGCCTTGAGGCTCACAAAATCTTATGGAATGAGGAATAGTACCACCTCCCCATGTTGCAAGTGAGGATACGGAGGTTCACTGAAGTTATGGAACTTGTCCAGACCAGGAGCTAAGTAAGGTAGAGCTAGGATTTGAGCCCTCATCCATTCTCTGCTCACTTGCCTGAGAAACTCATTCCACATCACAGTGTTAGGGGTGTTAGGTTTCACATGTGGGAATGTCCCTGCATCTGCCTGGTGGCCATCCCTGTTTTTGTTTTTTTTTTTTAATTGAAGTATAATTAATATACAATATTATGTTAGTTTCATGTGGACAACATATTGATTCAACAATCTCGTACATTACTCAGCACTCACCATGGTAAGTGTAGTTACCATCTATCACTAGACATTATTATAATATTACTAATTATATTCCCTCTGCTGTACTTTTCATCTCCGTGCTTATTTACAGAACCTTCAATGCCAGCACCCCTCAGAAACACTTTTCTCTTTCCTTTTTAATCAACTCGTTTCCTTTTTGTGGATATTTTTTCTAATGTTTTGAACCAAAGAATGAAATTCTGGTGGCTGGTGTCCTCTCCACCGCAGTCATCCAGCCATCTCTGAAATGTTGGTTGTTAGGCAAAATGCAGCCTCTTTGATTAGTGCACACCTCACTAAATATCTCCTGGGGGCGGGGATGAGTAGAAGATGTCTTACTGCAGAGCCCTTTCTTCTTCATAAATGACTCCATTGGAGTATATGCTCCAAGTCCATGTTTTGGTCACTGTTTGGGCTCCAGTCCCTAGAAGAGTGGTTGATGCACCAGTACTCACTAAATGTTGGCTGAATAAATGAATGAACAAACTGAATTTCTTCCCAGTTTTATTGAGAAACAGTTGACATACAACACAGTATAAGCTTAAGGCACACAGCATGATGGTCTGATTTACATGTATTATAAAATGATTACCACAGTAGGTTCAACTAACACCTATCTTCTCATATGGATGCAATAAAAAGAAGAAAAAAAAGGACAACAGTGTTCTCCTTGTGATGAGAACTCTTAGGATTTTCTGTATTAACAACTTTCCTACATATCATACAACAGTGTTAGCTACAGTCATGTTGTAACTTATATCCCTAGTACTTAATTATTTTATGACTGGAAGTCTGTACTTTTTGACCAACTTTCTTCAGTTCTCTCCCTGCCCCCCACCCCTGACCCTGGCTTCTAGTTACCAAAAACAAGAACTCCTTTTCTGAGTTTTTAATTTTTTTTAAAGATTCCACATATAAGATCATACAGTACTTGTCTTTCTGTCTGACTTTATTTAGCACATGCCTTCATGATCCATCCATGTTGTCACAAATGGTAGGATTTCCTTTTTTTATTATTTAAATTCAATTTAATTAATGTATATTGTATTATTAGTTTCAGAGGTAGAATTCAGTGACTTATCAGTTGTATACAACACCCAGTGCTCATTACTTCAAGTGCCTTCCATAATGCCCATCACCCAGTTACCCCATCCATTCACTCACCTCCCCTCCAGCAACCCTCAATTTCTTCCCTATAGTTAAGAGTCTCTTATGATTTGCCTCCCTCTCTGTTTTCCTCTTATTTTATTTTCCTTCCCTTCCCCTATGTTCATCTGTTTTGTTTCTTAAATTCTACAAATGAGTGAAATCATATGGTATCTTTCTCTGACTGACTTATTTCACTTAGCATAATACCCTCTAGTTCAAACACATCATTGCAAATGGCAAGATTTCATTCTTTTTGATGGCTGAGTAATATTCCATTGTATATACATATACACACCACATCTTTGTCTATTCATCTGTCGATGGACATCTGGGCTCTTTCCATATTTTGGCAATTGTGGACATTGCTGCTCTAAACATTGGGGAGGATTTCCTTGTTTATCATGGCTGAATAGTAATCTGGAATATATATATATATAATACCACAACTTCTTCTTTATCTATTCATCCATCAGTGGACACTCAGGTTGTTCTCATGTCTTGGCTATTGGAAATAATGCTGCTGTGAGCATGGGGGTGCTGATATCTCTTCAAGTTAGTGTTTTCATTTCCTTTGGATGTAGTCTGAGAAGTAGAATTGCTGGATCATATGGTAGTTCTATCTTTAATTTTTTGAGGATCCTCCATACTGTTTTCCATAATGGCTCCAATTTACAATTTCACTAACAATGAACAAGGGTTCCATTTTCTCCACATTCATGCCAGCATTTTTTATCTCTTGTCTTTGACGATGGCCATTCTAACTGGTGTGAGGTGGTAACTTATTGTGGTTTTAATTTGCATTTCCCTAATGGCTAATAATTTTGAGCATCTTTTCATGTACCCGTTGATTTCTTGTATATGTTTATTGGAGAAATATCTACTCAGGCCCTTTGCCCATTTTGTAATCAGGTTATTTGATTTTTTGTGTGTGTGTATTTTATTTTGTTTTTTTGCTATTGAGTTGCATGGATGTTTTCTGTATTTTGGATATTAACCAACCCCTTATCAGATATATGCTTTGGAGATATTTTTTCCCCCACTCTGTTGATTGTCTTTTAAAACTGCATTTTAATGTTACGGCTCTCATCAGAAACTCAGAAGGTGGGATAGCTAAGATCTGGTTTAAAATTCCCAGGAAGGGAAAATTGATCTGCTAGATACATCATCCCCTGCCCTGTGCACTGATGGGAGTAAGCAACACAGTTACAGCTGTGTCCTAACAGGACACAGGCCCAGGAATGGGAATTTCGAGTTCTTCACTAGGAGTATTTGGCTAAATGCCAATGGGGGGGTCTATAGATATTAAAACATGTATTATAAACATGTTTTATATATTTTCTCATATATATTTTCTCATAAGCTATATATTTTCTCATAAGCCTACATATTCATTCTTTCACCTCATTAAATAAATATTTATTGAGCAACTACTATGTACAGGCACAGGTCTAGGTAGGCACTGGGAATACAACAGTTGACAAAATTATCAAAAGTTCTAGTCCTTATAGAATTTGCTGTATTTTGTTTGGGGGGAGAGGGGTTGGCAAAAAGGAAACAAAGACCATAACTAGGTCTGCAAAAGAGAAGAGAACAGGCAAACGCTCAGACCAACATCAAAGGCATATGCATTGGAAGAGGTAGAAGAGACCAACCGAACATTATGCCTGAGAAAGTTGCACTGTGCATGGCCTTCTCTGCCCAGGGCTGTCACTCTCAAAATTGCTATATTCGGGACAGACTTAGACTGGGAAAAACAATGATGCTAGGAAGGATCCACCTCACCATCCTCCTCTTCCTTTGGAGCCTGCATTTCTGCACTGAATATGAAAGTAGGAAGGATGTTTCTTGTTCACTGTGAAGCTTGTAGTACATGTTCTGCTGCTTTGGATGCCACAGACAGCTGAGGGTGTGCGTCACAGCTGACAAGGAATAGGTAATACGTGCCGAGGGAGAGAATGAGGCTGTCTACTCCGGGTGGTGGGCAGCATGAAGTAGCATTGCCAGGGAAGACCACATACTTCACCTTGCTCACTCTCCTGGCACAGCCTGGCCTGGCCTGGGCCGCAGTGATGCGGGGAGATCCTTGTTCCTTATATGGCTTAGGAGGATTCTCGTTTTGGAGACCCCAGATGTGCTTATTGGGGCAATCTCAAACAGGATCTGGCTGGTCTCTCCACCCTCCTCCAGTACCTATGCTTCTGATGCTAGTCTGAGTGTGAGTTTTTGTGTTTGTTCATTCTGTGCCAAGGATGGGATGCATAATCCCTAAAATCATTTTCCCCTCTCCAAGAAAACACCTGGATCCACTCCTTTTTTTTTTTTTTAATTTTTTAAGTAATCTCTACACCCAACGTGGAGCTTGAACTCACAACCCTGAGATCAAGAGTCTCATGCTCTACTGACCGAGCCAGCCAGGAGCCCCTGGATCTACTCCTTCTTGAAGGACTAATACATTTTTATTAATGTCTTACTCTTTATTTCCTCTTAAAATGCAAACAATCAAGGGAGAGTTAAATTAGTAAGTTCCTAACACATAGATGTGAATTAATTCCTCAGGCAGTTGACAGGAGAACTGAGAATAAGAAAAGTGCCAAGCAGAGAAAAAGTATATATGGGGTGTAGAGAGGTGGGGGACACATGCATTTCCTAAAATTACCAAAGCCAAACTCTTCCTTCAGTATTCTTGCTTGGGACATCCCCAAGGTGTGGTAATTCAGCAGTAAGTTGTAGGGGTAAGTGCTCAAGCTCTGGACTTGGACAAAATGGGTTCTAACTCTGACTTCATGTCTGCACACCTGAGTTATTGAATCTCTCTGAGCCT
This sequence comes from Neomonachus schauinslandi, assembly GCF_002201575.2. Taxonomy (NCBI): domain Eukaryota; kingdom Metazoa; phylum Chordata; class Mammalia; order Carnivora; family Phocidae; genus Neomonachus; species Neomonachus schauinslandi. The sequence goes on along the minus strand of NC_058403.1, from coordinate 59,809,760 downwards.
TAATTTCCTTAGCTGTAAAAATGAAGGGGGGTGGGGGGAATGCCTGGGTGGCTCCGTCGGTTAAACATCTGACCCTTGATTTCGGCTCAGGTCATGATCTCAGGATCCTGGGACTGGAACCCTGTGCTGGGCTCTGTGTTCAGTGAGGAGTCTGCTTGAGGATTTCTCTCCCTCTCCCTCTGCCCCTCCCCCTTCTCCCTCCCCCCCATACACTCTCTCTCTCAAATAAATAAATCTTTAAAAAAAATTGAAGGGGGGGCGGATAATGACACCTATTTCTTAGGAGTGTTGTGAGGATCACGTAAGATGATATACATTGGCTGACCGGCAAGGCCTGACACATAACAAAACCAAGGGCAGTGAGCTTCTGGCTGCGTTCAGGAGGATCCCAGGCTTGTAGGAGGCAGGTCAGAAGACCCCAGGTCACTTCCATCACGGCTGTTGCCTTATTCATCTGGAAGGGGTTAGGAAGGAGGGGTTTAGGCAGGGTAGCACAGGTAGATGTGCTTTGCTGTTCATGCTGGCCTGGCCACCATCTGCACAGAGATTTCTCTTCCAAACTGGATGGCCTGGAAGCATTTACCTCAGTGCACAGTGACTTTCATCTCTCGTTGCTGTTCCTCCTGCCAGTACACAACTCTGCATGATTGCTAGTTCCTGTTGGGGCCTGGAACAGGAGATGTTACAGGTGAGGATGGAGTGAAGCAGCTTCCTTGCTGCTGGCCAAACCCCCTCAGAGCTGGGAACGCTACCACTCTAACAGCAAACATAAAGCCCCTCCCTCACAGCCTACCTTCAGTCTCTTCTCTCCTTCCTGCTTCTTGCACAATACACAGGCGCACGCACATTTTCTCTGGCGGTCTATTTGCAAAATCCATCTCACCTTTCGCTCTCAGCTTCTTTTGCCAAGCAGTGGTGGAGAGCTAATGCAGCATTCGGATTCACCTTTATAAACAGAAACCCAAATCTCTAGAATCACCAGCCATCTTCCTAGCTGCTTCTTGCTTCGGCCTCAAACTGTGTCCCTGGGTGGTCTCGTTTACTGACTTGGGGGCTTCCATTAAACCCCGTGGCTGTGGAGAGAACATGGGGCAGCCCCTTGAGGCTGATGAGCAGGAAGAGAGCAGTTGAAGCCATAATTCCTCAGGTTGTTACCAAGTGCAGCTAATAGATTAATCAGAGCCTTCCTTGCAAAGCCTTGAATATTAGTTTGAAATTAGCTTGGTTAAATACCGAGGGCTGGAGTGTGCATGCTGGTGCATACATGAGGCAAAGGGATTTAGTGAGTCTCCTGAGAAATGCTCTTTTCCCTAAGACTTACCTGCTCCATGCGCTCCTGGCTGTCCCAGCAAGGTGCATGATTTTATCCCCATGCTGATCCCCCAACCTCAAACCTGGGCTTCATTAGGAGAGTGAGCAGGATTTGTTCCTGTCCAGCTGTAGGCAATGGTCTTGCATCCTTTTTGGCTTCTCCTGTAATAACTGAGAGCTGGTAAGAAGTGATTATGTGGAGGCTCTTGAATCAGGTTGCCTGAGCTTGAGATCTCTCCGGGGCACTTACTCTTATGAAATTAATCACTCTAAACCTCAGTTTCTTTCTCAGTGAAATGTTAATAATAGTATCTACTTCAGAGGGTTGTGGAAGGGTTAACTGAGGTAATGAATATAAAGTGCCAGCACAATGCCTGGCACATACTAAGTACTTAATAAATGTCAGATGCTGTTAATAATCCTCTACATTTTTATAACACTTAATTACTTTCAAAGTATTTTCACATAGTTTCACATGATTCTCCTAACCAACCCACCGGGTATAAAATGCAAAGCATGTACTATTATGCTCATCTTTACAATGATAAAATTGAGTTTGTAAATGATTAAGTGTCCTAAATTGTAATTAATGAGAATCCATTCTAGCGTCTTGTCCCCTTTCCACCATCCCTCAGATGCTTTAAGAACCCAAGCTAAGAAAAATCTTCTATTCACATCAGAAAAAGTAGGAGACTTGAATTATAACAAGTGCTTCTCATCAAATAACAACCTCTCTGAGTTTGGTTTTTGCATTTGTGGTATTAGAGGGCTCCTTCTGGGACTGATAATCTGTGGTCTTTGGCTCTCCTTTAACAATGGGGCTGGTTCCAGAGATAAATGAAGTAAGGAGCGATGACCCACTGCTCACTGGTCCCCACTCTCTACCACCCCCATGAGCCTTAGGGTATATATGCCTGCACTGCAGCTAAATTGTGAATATGCTATCTTCCAAGTAAAGTCAAGCTCCAGGAGCATAACCATTTTAATTGTGTTACTCCTAGAGCAGCCAGCATAATGCTTCCCACATCGTATTCATTTATTTATTTATTTATTTTATTCTTATGTTAATCCCCATACATTACATCATTAGTTTTAGATGAAGTGTTCCATGATTCATTGTTTGTGCATAACACCCAGTGCTCCATGCAGAATGTGCCCTCCTCAATACCCACCACCAGGCTAACCCATCCTCCCACCCCCTCCCCTCTAGAACCCTCAGTTTGTTTTTCAGAGTCCATCGTCTCTCATGGTTCGTCTACCCCTCCGATTTCCCCCGCTTCATTCTTCCCCTCCCGCTACCTTCTTCTTCTTTTTTTTTTCTTAACATATATTGCATTATTTGTTTCAGAGGTACAGATCTGAGATTCAACAGTCTTTCACAATTCACAGCGCTTACCAGAGCACATACCCTCCCCAGTGTCTATCACCCAGTCACCCCATCCCTCCCACCCCACCCACCTCCCACATCGTATTCAGTAACTACTTGTGGACTAATGATTTTGCACTTTTGGGTTCTCTAATTAAGGCCTAATTTTTTTTTAAGATTTTATTTATTTATTTGAGAGAGTGAAAGCAAGCGAGAGGAGGGGAAGAGGGAGAGAGGGAGAATCTCCAGCAGCCTTCACGCTGGGCTCAGAGCCCCACGTCGGGCTCAGTCTCATGACTCGGAGATCATGATCTGAGCTGAAATCAAGAGTCGGATGCTCAACCGACTGAGCCACCCAGGAGCTCCTAATTCAGGCCTAATTAATGCCTGTGTCAAGGTCAGCCTCATTATACTATCAAGTATTTTGATTTTATGAGTCTAGACATTCAAATAAAAAAAAAAACTGCAGCATTCAAGGGCTTTACCAAGAGTGTAGGAGGAAGACACATTTCTGTAAACTTAAATATTGATATCATTAAAAAAAAAAAAGAAGTCAGTTGCTTCAAAGTTCCCAGGGATGCCCATCATAATCATCAGTTATCGACAAGAACCAAAAAGAAAGTCTTCCTGCATATACCAGCATTGGTCTTTCAAGATCTCAGTTAAAAATGAGTGTGACTCTGAGAGCAAAACATGTACTAGACATCACGGCATGTTCCCTGTTTTGTACATTTGGATTCCAAAGTGAACAATTTTGCAGCTTTCATACAAATCAGGTAATGTTCTCTTAGTTAACAGTGGTATTTTTATATGGCTCCATGGACCATGATCATGAATAATTGAGGCCTAGACCATAGTGCATGCTACAGCCAACATTCCTTTTCCTTTAAAATTGAACTTTATCATGAGATCAGAATTGAACAGTGAACTAACCAGAAGATAATAAACAGAACAAAAAAACAAATGACAAAATACAAAAAACTAACCAGTAGGTAGTAAAAAAAAAAAAAAAAAAGATAGGCTACTTGGAGGAATATCAGCACATATAAGTTAAAGAAATATAAATACATGATATAAGATACCAATGTAATCCTTAACTGTTATCTATGAGACCCATTGACACAAATCTTCAAAATGTTTTTATCCTGAACCATTTGAAAGTATGTTGTAGAAATCATGCCTCCTTACTCCTAAATACTTCAATTTTTCTTAAGAACAAGGGCATGCTCTTACATAAACATAGTAAACTTATTTAATTGAGGATATTTAATATTCACACTGTATTATTACCTAACAGAAGGTTCATTATCAAATTTTACCAATTGTCCAAGCAATAACAAGTGTTGATGAGGATGTGGAGAAAAGGGAGCCCCCTTGCACTGTTGGTGGGAATGCAAACTGATGTGGCCAGTCTGGAAAACAGTATGGAGGTTCCTCAAAAAAATAAAAATAGAACCACCCAATGATCCACTAATAGCATTACTGTGTATTTACTCAAAAAATACAAAAACACTAATTCAAAGGGATACATGCACCCCCATGTTTACTGCAGCATTATTTACAATGGCCAAACTATAGAAGTAGCCCAAGTGTCCACTGATAGACGAATGGATCAAGAAGATGTGGTATATATATATATATATATATATATATATATATATATATATGTGTATATGTGTATATGTGTATATATATATATACACATATACACAATGGAATATTATTCAGTGATAAAAAGAATGAAAGCTTGCCATTTACAACAACATGGATGAAGCTAGAGAGTAAAATGCTACGTGAAATAAGCCAGTCAGAGAAAGACAAATACCATAGGATTTTACTCATATATGGAATTTAAGAGACAAGACAAATGAACAAAGGGGGAAAAAAAAGAGAGAGAGACAAACCAAGAAAGAGATCCTTAACTACAGAGAACAAGCTTATGGTTATAAGAAGTGAGATGGGTCTGGTAGGGGGGGGAGGGATGGGTAAAATAGGCCATGGGGATTAAAGAGTACACTTATCATGATGAAAAAAAAATAATAATAAAAATATTACCGGTGGTCCCAATAATGTCCATTATAGCAATCCTCCCCACCCCCATGCCCAATTCAGAATCCAATCCAAGATAACACATTTCATTTGGTTGTCATGTTTCTTTAGTTTCTTTTAGTCTGAAACAATTTCTTAGACTTTCATTGTGTTTTATGACATTGACATTTTTAAAAGAGTACAGCCCAACTGTTGGGAGTTTGTGTGGTACTTCCTCACATTTCCATGCAGGTTATGCATCTTCTAGCATGTATAGTATGTAAGAAATGCTGTATCCTTCCATGTGCATCCAATCAGGAGGCCCATGATGTCAGGTTGTCCCATTGTTGGTGACATTAATTTTGATCACTTGGTTGAGGTGCTCTGTGTCAGGTTTCTCCATTAGAAAGATTATCATTTTCCCCTTTGTATTAAGAAATCTGTGGAGAGATCTTTGGAGACTATAGAAATACACTGTTTCTTACTCAACTTTTCACCAAAAATTATAGCATCCCTTGATAATTCTTTACCTAATGACTATGAGTAACTGCAAAATGGTGGTTTTTTAATTTATCATTCTTTCTACATTTATGATGTAACATTCTACTGTAAGAAGAGCTTCCCTTTCTCCCCTATTATTTATTTATATATTTATTTATTTATTATCAATATGGGCCCATGGGTTCTTATTTTATTCAGTGGGCTTAATTTATTCAATGCATTACTGTAATTATCCATTTCAAAGCACAAATTATGACAGATTTGATCAGACAGAGCCCTTTCAAGTTGGCTCTTGTATCCCTTTGACTGTCCTCATCATTTTTCAGTTCTTTCTTTGCACCACAGCAGTATGTTCTGAGCTCATCTTGGACTTTCTCTGCCCCAGTCCTGGAATCAACTGTAGTCCCTTTTCATGGAGAAATGATACTTAGAGTTGGAAATGTAGGCATACAATTCGATCTTAAAACATAGGCTTTACAAGATATTCAGTGTTTCCTCTGTTACGTCTGAAGCGCCAGTATGGGCAAAGCTAACTGTGTCCATAGAGCAAAACAGTGGGCAACCTATGTTGGCTGACCCAGTGTTCTACATCTTAACAAGAATGCCAGGTACCAGTTTTAATAATGGCTTCTTGGAGGGTGCAAGGAGGGTAAAGAATCCTACGTTAAATGTTCACATTGATTAGGAGACATCTACTAATTTCAAAAACATCAAGATGTGAAAAAAATTTGCATCTTGAAATCAAGAAAATAAGAAGTTTGTCTCAAAGAAGAGCATATCATTATGGCTTCATGCAGCATCATTCAAATGACTTAGGGAAAGCATTAAATAATGTTACAAATGACTTTGTTTATATTTCTTCTCTCTTGTTATCCTTAACTATACTTTCTTTTATTTTCACTAGGCTTCAATAAAAGTATAGGGGCTAGGTCAAATGAGTCTATTTTATTTTTTACAGATACTTGAAAAATGAAAAGAAATCACAGCCAGAGCTTCTAGTCCTCAGTGATTGAACTTAAAGAAGATAGATCATCACTAGAAATAGGTTGGTTTGTTCCACATTTTCTCATATATCTAAATTTTAATAGGTCTATTATATCATCTTAATGAATCAGAGAACTAAATGGATTTTAATAATAAGAAGAATATTTTATGTGTGGATATGACTTTGTAGTTAACAAGCACTTTACAAAGGCAATCTTACCAAAGGTAGCAGAGTGTATTAACTAATTAGGAGAACCTGCTGGGGATCTGACTGCCAGGGGTCCAAGTCCCGTCTCTGCTACTTACTGGATTTGTGACCTTAGGCAAATTACTGAACCTGTCTAGGCTTCAGTTTTCTCATCTGTCAAAGGAAGATAATAGTAGCACTGGCTTCAAGAAGCCATTGTGAGGATGAAGTGAGAGAATTCAGGGAGAGGGCATAGACCGATCCTTGGTACTGAGTAAACAGCTCAATAAATGTTAGCTCATACAAAAGTAGATCAAAGACAGGTCAGCGTCATTCTAGAATCTCAAGTGGACACAGTTCCTTTGTACATCCCTCGTATGACAATTTAGTATGTCTTCCCTACCTAAGAACCTAACTGGATTGAATAGGAAGGCTCTCCTTAAGCTCTAAGTCAGGGGTATGAGTGAGGAGGCTGCACCACAGGTGCGCATGGGCACTCACCTAGTGCAGCTTCGTGACCTAGCTCTTCACGTGACCCCCTGCCAGCCGCTAATCGTTTGCCTAACCCAGCCTCTCTTCTCTCATCCACTATCCTCCCATTCATAGGATAACCACGGTTCCTGCGAGCGAGGTTCAGAAAACTGAGCAAAAATGCTTGAGTGGAGATAAGCAGAGCAAAGGAGAAAAGAGCACACACTTAGCAGATTTGGACTGCCTCGGCTCCCTCATGTTGTTAGTCCTGGATGACACACTCTCTGCCACAATGCTAGTCACAAGTGGTCCTGAGGGTACTTATCCTGGGACAGTACCACACAGATGATTATAATTTTCAAGAAAGAAGAAAAAACACCTTTCTTCCACGACAAGGGATTCACCATTTCCCTTTGAATTCTTTAATTGGCCTTCCTAATTAGAGGGATTTGCTGCTTTATTTAGCAGTCCTTGGCTGTGATCTATGTGGTTTCTGCAGGCCTGGGCCAGATTGTTTGCATCTTAAAGGAAGTCTAGGGAAGTCCTACCCCTTTCTAGGGTTTCTTTCACGCTATTCAAGGGTTTTAGAGAACTGAGGTCAAGGATGATCCATTAGCGTGCTGAGGAAGGAAGCTGGGACTCCACTGCCTATTTCAGAGTAATTACATCACTCGTGCTGGCTCAGCTCCTACAATGTCGTGTGAAGCTGTGGATGAAGCAAAATGTGTTAGCAGACTGTCACCAGGGCCTCTGCCATTTGCACAGCTCTTGTACTGTGAAGTTTTAGCATCTGCACCACTGATTCTTGGGAGAGTCTCCTAAGTTCTTCCTACTACATGGTTTGTCTAAAGGTTCCATCTAGGGGCGCCTGGGTGTCACAGGTGGTTAAGGGTCTGACTCTTGGTTTTGGCTCAGGTCGTGATCTCAGGGTCATGAGATGGAGCCTCGTGTCAGGCTCCGCGCTCGCTCACATGAAGTCAGCTTGGGATTCTCTCTCCCTCTTCCTCTGCCCTTCCCCCGGCTCTCATGCGCTCTTGCTCTCTCTCTTTCTCTCTCTCTCTAATAAATAAATACACTTTAAAGGTTCTACCTAACTAAAAGCTGGAAGAAAGGAATTCTTTATTTGGGAAATGTCAAAACATGTGGGGACATGTGGGATAACAGCAGAACAGAGTTCTCTAGGGGTTACACTATAATGTGGCTTACAAGTAACACTAGAACGCAAAATGTAATTATATGTTCATCATAAGAAGCAATTCGTAACAATTAACTCTTCAGGGAGGTCTGTTTCCACTGGCCCTGCAGAAGCCTCAGGTGTTTGTTCAAAGGGACCAAACTGATAAAGTGGAAGTCCTTTTAAAACAAGGGAGCCAGGGCGCCTGGGTGGCTCAGTTGTTAAGCGTTCGGCTCAGGTCATGATCCCAGGGTCCTGGGATCAAGCCCCGCATCAGGCTCCCTGCTCCGAGGGAGGCCTGCTTCTCCCTCTCCCACTCCGCCTGCTTGTGTTCCCTCTCTCGCTGTCTCTCTCTCTGTCAAATAAATAAATAAAATCTTAAAAAAAAAACCAAAAAAACGAAGGAGCCAACAACGTTGTGTTTTGCGCTTTACTCCCCAGGTGGCTCTTCTGCTCCCTGAGCACCCTCCAACCAAACCACACTTCCCCTCACCCATCAAGCGTCACTAATGGTAGACTCAGAAGAGTCTCTAGTCCCAGTGTTCTGTCTTGCTCTGGATAGAGACTGAACACTTTCTAGAATCTGGATGTATGGCTGCCTTGTCCCTTCTAGCTACCAGGTTACTGACCAGATCTGCTGTTTGGCCTTTCCCTGTGAGCGTGCATTTCCCTAGCCTCAGGCTTCTCATGGCTATTCCTGCTCTATGATTTTTGTCCTTGAGTCCAGTGGCTTACCAAAGACCTAATTCAGCAGCCTGTCTGCCTCTGGCTCTTTAATTAGCTCCCCAGAGGCTTTTCTTAAAAGTCATTCTGGATCATTTTGAAAGGGGCCGTTCCTTAATATAAAGCTCCCTCCTCATCAGGAGGTACAGCTGAAAGCTTGCCTTAGCCATCGTATACACGGCCTATCAAGGCTTCTGATTATGAAAACATGCTACTAGAAGGATAAAGGATGAAATAATTTCTTTCTTCACGCCTTCTTTTACTACACAGATGTTATTTAGCCATCTATTATCCTAAATACAATGCAAAGGCTACAATGAGGAATAGATTTCCATTCCTGTCTCAGAAGGCTTACAGTCCAGAGCAATAGTCTTTAAACTTCATTGTGCATAAGAATCTCCTGGGGAGTTTGCTAAAACACAGAGACCCAGGTGCCATAACTCAGGGATGATAAGTCCACTGTTGTAGAGTAGGGCTCGAGAATCTGCATTTTTAATAAGCATTTCTCCCCTCCCCAGAGAACCGCTGCAGGGCTCCTGTGGATACTTTAAGAACACTATTCTAGGACAGAAATGCCCCAAGTCTAGGTCACCACCCCCCTGCCAGATACACAGTTCTGGAAGCCAGTGAAAGGAGGCAAAACATGCCGATATGTTTGCTTTACCTAAATAAAATGTGGAGCTCATGTTGTATCTGAATTCTTTATTCCTATCAAGATGCTCAAACTGCTTTTTATGCTTTGACCTCCCTTTCCTTTGTCATAGGAGGGAGCATTCTATGTCTCGATTTTAAAGATGGAGATGGTGAAAACTATCACGTAGTCTGCCACATGTCACACAGCAAGTCGGTAGCAGGTAGCAAGTCAACTCATGGCCTTCACGACATAACAAGACAGAGTCTGCAAACACAATAGATTTCCCAAGCTCCCAGGTGCTCAGATTACCCAGTGATGCACAAATAGGAAACGACTTGACTTTCTTAGGGTCCCCAAGCCATGGCTGGGGCCCAGGAATCTGAACATTTTAGAAGATCTCCAGATAATGATGCTGCTGGGAACCACTATTGCGAGAGTAACATGTGTAGAACGTCAGACAAGTGTGGGGTGAATCTCCTCCCCTGTCCCGCCCACTCCTCTGTTTAGCTTGAGTCCATTGAACTTGGTATTCCTGCCTACACTTTTTGTCCTCAGGCTCCTATCCCCATATCTTTTCTTTTCTTGTTCTTATTTCCTTTTGGAAAAATACTTGGGGCACAATTCCATCTGTCTGCTTGGAGCAACAACCGCTCTCTTCCATATGTGGTTGACTAAGTCCATTTACCGCCAGAGTGAAGCCTGTGGATTCTCTGGTGTATCCAAAGGACTCTGGTGTCGAAGGGCTAACTTGGAGTACAGGAAATTACAGGTAAGATAAATATATACATATTAAATAGGTATTACATATAATTATATATAAATTATAAATATATTAGATATTTACATATATAGATACATAAAGTAGATGTGCATTTCAAAAATCTTCAAAGTACCTTGCCATCAGTTGTCAACTCCAACTATCACCTTCAACTTCCAATATTATATGATGCTTGTATCAACACTATTTCTAATGGAAACTGCAAGGATTTTACTTGCTGGCTCTCAGGCAGAGAAATGCTTGGAGAAGGCCGTGTCAAAGTCATGTGAGGCATCCTAAAACTCGGGGGAAAGGCAGTGAGAGGAAATCTGTAAGTATCCTGGTCAATATAACCTGAATGGGCAAGACTGGTTCACAGTCAAGCATGAAGAACACCAGTATTTGACTGGCCTTCAATTTCTCTTCTTTCTTTCAGTTCTGCAAATGTTTTCTTTTTAATTGCTCCTGCGGTGGTCTAACTTGAACACCAGTATCCTCAACTCTGCAGTATTTTTTCTTAAATGCTTACCTACTTTTTTTCATGGTTTTTTCCTAAGGTGTAAACGACCATTTTGAGGAAAACTGGGAAGTTCTTGATGCCGTAGCAAGTGAGGTTTTGGGGTCTACAGACCTTCATTCAAACCCTGCTTTCCCCCTTATTAGCTCTTTGACCTGGGACAAATTGTATGACCTCTGAGCCTCAGCTTCCTCAGCTATAAAATAGAGTTGATAATAGTGCCTCCCTCAATGGGATGTTGTAATGAGTAAACGAGAAAAGGCACACAAAATGCTTAGCACAGCATGGGCCCACAATAAGCATTCATTAAAGGTTACATTTTATTGTTATTGTTAAATTTTATTGTTATTATTACTAGTCTTGGGAACATCTGAGTTTTCATAGGTATTAGAACTTTGAGAAAAAGAAATAAAACTCCTTATACCAGTAAGCAAATGAATGAGGATTTTGGGGGGCCTAATAAATGTTCTTGCCTGAAAGAATACCACTGACTTTTGAATAAATTTATTCATTCAACACAACTGTATTGTGCATATGCTGAGTTATAGCTCAATAAATTAAACACACAACACTGTATTGTGCACTCCTGACTATGCAGGGCATGGGGGTAGGGGATACTAAGCTAAGGAAAGCAGTTCCTGTTCCTAGACTGTGAATGGGATCAATCAGAGCTGACAGTGTCCTGACTCACCGCCTAACACATCCCTAGAGCGGACTTCAGCTCTCAAAGTAGCACATACACGAATGAATCAGTGTCAGGAATGGTACCCAAGATCCTCCTCTCTGAATCACCTAATAGCCATCCAGCCGCCATGGGACACAGGACAAATCCTTTCCCATTCCACATTCTTTCCTTCCCCAGCCCAGTGTCAGGGTGGCGTCTGTCAAGAGTCTCCTTAATAAGGGGTTGGGAAGTGGTAATTATATGAATGGAGATGATAAAGATCACAGAATTATTTTTATTTTATTTTTAAGTAATCCCTATACCCAACGTGGGGGTCGGACTTACAACCCCGAGGTCAAGAGTTGCATACTCTACTGACTAAGCCAGCCAGGTGCCCCAAAGATCAGATAATCAAAATGCAATTTCTTTCTTTCTTTTTTTTAAAATGCAATTTCTACATTTGCTATGACAGGTTGGAGGAGTGGCATGAGAAGTGGATAAAGTAAATTTCCTGTGACTTTGGATTTGAAACTGCACAATGCATGTCCTCCCATAACTGCAGGATGGTGGAAAGTGCTGGCTAATAACACCGCCTTGCTGATGTCAATCTACTTCTGTGAGTTTTTTCCCTTAGGACTTAGAAGTGCTAAAGTATGTATAGAAGTTTTCTGTCCACTGGTTTACTTTTTTATTTATTTTGGGGGGGTGCGTAAGAGAGAAAAAAATGTTAATTTTCAAGGGAAGACCAAGGGAAGTACAGTTTGGTAAAGCAGATGGGCCAGCAAAGATTAATTTTAGGCCATAAATCATTCTCACGCCAATAAACTTAATCTTATAAAAAAAAAGAAAGACAAAAAAATAGGCTCTCAAAGATGACTCTTTTGTCAGAGTGAGATGTATGTTTTTCAACAGCAATGGAAAGGCCCCACAATACAGTGTATAAGTCCTGAGCTGGGAGTTGAGAAACATGGGTTCTCACCCACGTTCTTATTGGTCTTTGTGACTTCAGGCACATTTTATAACCTTTCTGGCCTCAGACTCATCATCTGCAAAACAAAGTATGTGATGTTTGAGACCTCTTCCACCTCAGACATACCATGGGTACATGAAGTATGAGAATGTAACATGGAGCTCATGAAGCCTCTTAGATTATTGAGTGGGTATCTTCCCAGGCTGCATCAAAGTTAGAGACTTGCAGTTATTAGGAGTGTCGGACCTGTCCTTCTAACTCTGGATCTTGCCTTTACAAACCCTGAGCCCAAATGGCTCCTCAGACTGGCACTGCATTTGTTCAAGCCAGCTATTGCATCTGCTGCTTCACAACCTAATTTCTCTACATTTTTATTTACTTGTTATCACCATCCTGTGAGGTAAGTATTATTTTTTCATTGTACAGATTAAAAAAAAAATAAGGCTCAAAGAAGTGGAATACTCCATATTATACAGCTGGTTAGTGGCATAACTTGGACTTAGGCCAAAATATTTTTATTTTCATGTTAGTTCTCTTATGCTGGGCTTTTGTGATAATCCTGATTAAAGGGGAAAGAGCTATGAAGCCTTGGTGAAGATGTTGTCAGTTGATATAATTTTGTCATTTGTCACCTGAGGCCTTACCTACATCTGTGCCAATTAAACTGATGAGGTGCCACCCATCCCCAGGAGACACTGACCATGAGAGACCTAGGGAAATTACTTACTTCAATAATACCCCCAAATCAGACCATGGCTAATTATTCTTGTCCTTTTTTATCTCCTACTGGTTATACATGATCACCATTTGTGCGTTAGCCACGCCAGAAACCACAGTCATCTTTGACTTCTTTTCTCTTCTCTCCCATAAATGATTGTCACTAAATCTTATAAATTCTTTGGAAATGCCCTAAATCCATCTCCCCCACCCTATACTCACTGCCATTTCCCATGGTCAGCTCAAATCAGCTGATCTCCCTGATTTAAACTCTATTAGCACTAGACCATTTAAAACACACCACAAATTGTTTTTCAGAATTAGAGCTTTTATTGTGTGGCTCCTTTGCTTAAAACCTCCCTTCAAAGAAACAAACACAAACCCCCACAGGATTCAGACTCCACAGTATAACATTAACATCCATACTCCCCTATGTAGTCACTCTGGCCTTCTGACTCTGCTGAACATTCACCCTACTCTATGGCCCCATTTCACCTAAGAAGAGCAGATACAGAATGAAAAGAGAAGAAATCAAATGATCTGATTCTAGAACCATCAACCTTTTGACAGTTGAAAAGAATGAAACCAGCCAATGGGACCAAGATAGAGTGATCTGAAAGGTGAACAGTCCAGTATTAGTTAAGCATATACATGGAGGAAGTCTTTTAAAGAAAGATCTGCAGGGCCCCTGGGTGGCTCAGTCAGTTAAGCATCTGACTCTTGGTTTTGGCTCAGGTCTGATCTCAGAATCATGAGATCAAGCCCCTCATAGGGCTCCATGCTCAGTGTGGAGTTTGCTTGGGTTTCTCTCTCTCTCTCTCCCTCTGCCCCTCCCCACCATGCGCATGCCATCTCTCCCTCTCTTCCAAATACATAAATAAATTTTAAAAAATCTTAAAAAGATCCACGCATAGCAAAATGTTCTTGGTGGCTTCACAGGAGCTTCACAGGGCACAGAGGAGCAGAAAATGGGAGACTGGGTCAGAAAAGGGAGGTGCTGACTTTCATGGGAGCATCAAATTGGAAAGCTCAGTGAATCTCATGGAAAGGAAAGGAACAGAAAAAATGTAATTGGATCTCATCTTACTACCCAAGGCTGGTTGTAATCTAAGATTCTCATATATAAATTATCCTCACCCCGAGATTCATTCATTCACTGAGTGTTCAGTGTAAGTCAGGAGCTCAGCTAAGCAAAGGTGACCCAGAAATTAACAAGCAAAGGAGAAAAAAAAAAGAGAGAAGAACATTTAAAATTCCATAGTTGTCCTCAAGAAGCCCATAACCCATGTTTGAGAATGGCAAGTAAACAGTCCTAAAATAGTGTAAATAAAACAGTAATAAAGGCAAATACAGAAAATTGAGGGTAGATAGAACACTCAGAGATCCAAGAAGTTTTCTTCTTATGGAAAATGATGTGGAAGACTTTGCCTTAATTCGACTCTTGGGTTTTGAAAGTTTGTCTATGTCACATGTAATAAATATTAGGCTTCATAAGCCTGAAAGTATGTGTGAGATTACACCAATGATAGGTGTTCTAAGCCACACCTGCCCGTGCCGTGGACATCGGTCCCTCACCTGTCTCATCTGCCCTTCCAGGCAGTGCCAGGGCTTCTCTGTCATCCTCGGCTTTTGCCTCTTCCCCGCATCGTTCGTGCTCTGGACTTACCAATATCTACCCCATCTAACGACCACTGACTGCACCTCTGTTGATCCCCTGTGAGTCTGGGACTTCTGAGCTCTCCAGTGAATTCTGCAACTCTTCTACTGGCCTTGGGATAGCATGGGTTTGGGAATGTCCTCTGCTATTGGGAATATGAAGTGCACCCTTCGCTTCCCTCCCCACAGTCCAGCTGAGTTCAGGCTGTGCCTTTTCATAGGACTTTACTGGAATTCTGGGTGGCAGAAGGGAATCACAATCAATAGAGCTACCTTCAGCTGCTTCTGGAAGTCCTGCTCTCAGAGCTCACAGGTCAGGTACACATTCACAGTTTCCTTACATCATTGCCTGACCAGCTAAAAGGCTTCCCGTCTCTTTCCAAGCCTTTCTCTGAAGTGGGGACTGACCTAATTCCATCACCAGGAATCTGCTAAGTCTACAATCCTTAGAATCTGATGCCAACAGCCCTAGGCTCAGAGAAAAGAAGCTGGACTCTTGTGAGGTGTGAAGTCCTAATTTCCAAAGTCTCATTACCTATCCTAAGATTAGTGACTTATTGGGATGACTGCCAATGGGAATAACCACTTTCTATAAATGAAATGTCACCTCCTACCCACCTTATTCCCAGGTCTTACCAAGGCAACACTTCAGTAAACATGTAATGATAATAATAACAAATGTTTATACATGCTGATTAAGTGCCAAGTACTGTTCTAAGGACTTACATTATTAATTCACCTAATCCTCAAAGTGATCTCACGAGAGATGTACAATTATTTCCCCCATTTTATAGATGAGGAAATTGAAGTACAAAGCAGGTATGTAATTTGCCCAATATCACACAGCTGGTATGTGGCAGAACTGTATTTGAATCCAGATAGTCTGACATGAGAGCCCATGTTGCTGCTACCCAGTACATCATGTGGGTAGACCTTTGCCCAAACTGAGTCATTCAGTGTTTATTTTTTATTTTTAAACTTGAGATTTAATTCATATACCCTATGGTTCACTTTACAGTGTGTGGTTCAGTAGTTTTTAGTATGTTCTCTGATTTGTGCAATCATCACCACAATCTAATGCTAGAACATTTGCATCATTCTTTCCCCACTCAAAAAATCTCATATCCAGTAGCGGTCAGTCATTTCCATTCCTGCTCCCCTCCCCCAACACAAACTGCAACCACCATCTCTATTCTCTCTCTATATAGATTTGTCTGTTCTAGACATTTCATATAAATGAAAACACACAATATGCAGTCCTATGTAACTGGTTTATTTCATTTAGCATAATATTTTCAAGGTTCATCCATACTGTATCATGTATGAGAACTTTATTCTTTTTTATTGCCTAATTATCTTCTACTGTATGGATATACCAATTTTGTTTATTTATCCATCAGGTGATGGATGTTTGGAAAGTTTCCACTTTGGGGCTATTATGAATGATGTTGCTGTGAAACTTCATGTACAAGGTCTTGTGTATTTCTCTTCAGTATATACCTAGTAATGGAATTACTGGTAACTGTCAGTTTTAAATTATTCAAAATATAAGCCATCAAGAGCATAGTCTGCATGGAATTTCCACTGGTTTGCTATCATTAGTCATCTCCTCGAAATGGTTTTTACTGTGAAAATCAAATTCCAACCTGCAGTTCTTAGGTTTTAGGACTGAGCTCAACACACACTCACACACATTTACATATACTCACATTCACCAGCAATATAAGCAAGGATGTATAGGCATGGGGTAGTCTACATTCTTGTAGAGAAAATAAATATTCTCCTTACCCCCATCCCAGCTTGTCCCCAAAGCAGCCTCTGAAGCAATATTTCTCTGGCTCAAACTCGTATCATAATTCACATCACCAAATTGAACCCTTGGTTTCTCACTGAGAAGATCTGCTTCTTTCACAGCTTTGGTATTATTGTTGAAGAATAATGCATAGATTTTTGCTTTGCATTTTTGTAACTGTAGTTGTTTAGGTGCTTTTTGTAGATCAAGGGACCAGTTTGCCCTAAAGGAGCAAGTCCTTCCCTCTTATAAGCCAGAAAATGACTTTGGTTCTTGTTGGTTCTATCAAGATTTAGAAACAAAATATAGAGCTTGATTTTTTCAGCTTGAACATAATGGAAAAATGCCAAAACACACAGATTTTGCTGAATGGGTTTAAAGTCAAAGTTAGTGCCCGTGAGGACTGCAGTGCACTAAAAGGATTACAGAAGGAATTGACATATATAAAAACATAACAAAAAAAATTTCACATGTAATTATTCTAGGTGCCTGCAAACCAAACACTCTCCAGCTTTTTTGTTCCATTATTTCACATTAATTGAGGGCTCAGGGGTTTGCCTTTGGGACCACGTCCTACCCTTTACTTTCCTTCAACTTTCTTCACGGAGTCCCTCCCACACAGGACATGCGCACCTAGCTATTTGAAGTGCAAAGTCAATGGAGGGAAACAGAGTCTGTGTATTAATAAGTAAACCTCAGGGGAAGGTCCACTAGTCATTTGTTTAGCAGGCTTTATAACATGTGCCTCCTATAATCCGTGATTCACTCCTGTAATTTCCCCTATTACCCTGGTTTCCCTCTGTTCCTGTTCGCTGTGGCCCCATGCCCCACTGCAGGCTTAAGTCAGGTTACTCTTGTCAGAGCTACCTGAACATGGCCCACATTGGCTCCCTGCAATTCTGGATAACACGCATCTCTTCCCCCGGGGACTGTCCTTTGGATTGAAAAAATACAAGCTTGAAAATCGAGCAGACCTTTAAGGTATTTGGCCCTGAGGTAGAAAGAATCCTGGAGAAAAAAATAAATAAATAAAAAGAATAAAAGTTCCCCTCACAGCAATGATTTCCAATGAGAGACTGTCCATTTTAGATATGCATTCCAATGGTCATCAAACCAATTTTGGGTCAGCGTCTGTCTTGAGCTGTTACCTCTTTTTTCCTTCTTCCATTCAGATGACTGACCTCTCTGCTAGAACTTTCCAGTTCTGAACTGTCCATACTGTAGATTTCTGTCCCAACCAAAAGTTCTGAGAAATTCCTGGGTGGGACAGTGCCCTCTGCAGAACTAAGAGACAAATTGTTCCCTGGTTCCTGGACCTATTCTTGATTGTCGCTTCTTGTCTACTTGGCTTCCTGACCCACTTCTGAGCCCACTCGTCTTGTGGGATGCTTGTCTGCCTAGATTCCTGGTTTTTGGTCCACTTGACTCACAAGCTATCTTTGTGCTCTGGCTTTCCTTTCTGGTAGGGAGAGTCCAGTCTTCCTTATCACCCAACTGTTGGTTGTGTCCATTTCTATCCTCTTGCAGAATCATCACTGCTTTTTTGGTCTGTTCACTATCCCACGGCCTCTGCCTTGCTCTCCTGGCTCAAACATTCTGCTTTATCCTCATGTCCTACTGCTGCTGGTGGTGCCCGCATGACCTAGAACATTTACCCCTACTCCATCAAGTATCTGACCTCTGCTCTGCAGTAGAAGATACTTGGCCAAGATGAATTTAATCCTCTTCCCTTTTCACCCCCCCCCCAATGTATATACGTTACAGAGAGAGAGAGAGAGAGAAGAAAATTGAAAAAGAATATCAGAGGCAGCATTTTAAAATGGTGATTTGTGAAAATTGTCAGTGAATCTGTAATGAATCATCATCTGATTAAAAAGATAGAGTTTCTTTAAATCTATCATAAGTTAAATTCACTGAATTAACTAAATTCAAATACAATTTTTAAAAGGGAAATAACCAAAGGAGGATGGAAGAAAATTAATTTGTCAATCATTGCCTAACATTTTAATATTAATACATTGACTGATTTTGGAAGCATTAGCAAGCCCAGTTATACATATAAGGTAGAATCAGAGGTACTATCAGATAAAGAGTTGGAAATAAGACATTTACTCCATTTTGTTCATCATAGCTGCCCAATCCAGATGTTAACTTAATAATGAATTTAGGTTTCACAATTAGTTTGATTAGTCAAGTATGTTGATCATCATAAAATATAGCTAAGGTTTTTTTTTATGTGCCAAGAATTGAGTTAAAAGCTTTACATGCGTTTCATGATTTAATCCAAGAATAGCTTTATTATGTAGATATTATTATTATTTTCACCATTTTACAGATTAAAATGCGGATGCCTGGATAAATTAATCACCTCCTTCAACATCACCCAGCAGTTAAAAACTAGATTAGTGATTCCAGTGCAGGCCACCTGACTCCAAAGCCAGTGCAATGAACTGCTAGTGCATCAGTAAGAATTCTGATTGCTCTTTTTATTCTTCATATTCTTACACTATTTGTTCTGCCTGAACATGAAGGAAAACTACGGTGTTGATTCATTGGGGCTCTGCTGCTCATGTCAATGGAGGCAGCAAAAGGTTAGATCAGTGAACATGTTCTTTAAAAAAAAAATACTGGGGGCACCTGGGTGGCTCAGTTGGTTAAGCGTCTGCCTTTGGCTCAAGTCATGATCTCGGGGTCCTGGGATCCAGCCCCGCATCAGGCTCCCTGCTCAGCGGGGAGTCTGCTTCTCCCTCTGCTCCTCCCCCTGCTCATGCTCACTCTCTCCTGCTCTTTCACTCTCTGTCAAACAAATAAATAAAATCTTAAAAAAAATTGTATAAAAATTTCATTTCCCAAGATATTTCCTTAGTCCCTGAACCAACTACTGGAACTGAGAGGACAAAAAGCAAGTTACCTGCACATCTTTACAGACTTCAGAAGGAACTCATCACCCAGAATATTTACAAGTCACATGTGGGCAATGAAAAATTTGTAAATTCTTAGAATCCTTCCTAGCTTTATAATATCTATTACCCATTTCGTTTACATGTTTACTGAATATGTTGTATGCTCAGTGTATTTGTCTTCAGTTGAGTTGCCCATAGCAGGCATTCTCCTTCCTTCAGCAGCTCGTGACTGGTATTGGAGTCCATGGACTTTATTTTTCCTTTTCCTGCTTCTCCTTTACATAACCACACCCACCTGCCTCTCAGCCACCATCCAGCCCTCACCTCCCCATGTTTTCTCTTTTCCTCTGCATCCTCTTCAGGTAAAACATAGTCTCTTTTTTGTTCTCTTTTTCTCTGGATCTATTCTCAGCATAAATTCAGCAGTTGGTTGGATTCAATTACTTCAAGAAGAAATCAACCCATTCCAAATGCTACTCTTTAATTGAATTCAGCTGTAATTTTCCCTTGTCTAATTCCATCTTCTCTGCTCACCTGTTGCACCAACCTTATGGTTTTATTACCTGGGTTTCCCTCTGTTTATCATGTTTCCATAAAGCCTTCTTCATTCATCCATCCCTGAGTGTCTGGACCATCCTAAATTTGGCAGTAGGTCCATCTACGGCCCAGATGCCTTGTCTACAGCTGCGTCTGTCTGTCCCTTGACCCATCTTATATGCTTTCCCTGAGTGGTGCTCCCATAGCTGAACTTTCTTCTCTAGTTGCTCCCTTTCCCTTATCTTCCAGAGGAGAACACGGACAGACATTATCCATTTATGGTTATTCTATGCTTTCTCTGCAGATCATAGGCATGATTTGTTTCAGAACATTCAAGGGGTGGAGAGTGGCTGTTGATTGTGGCTACCCAACAAGGACCATACGCTTGACATAAATCTAGAGGAAAGGGTCCTGACCCTTGATCCCTTGCCCCCTTCTCTCAGACTTTATATTAACACAGAACAAGTTTTTTTTTTTAATATATTACTCTGACACTGAATTGATGTATACAATTACCTGAGACTTCTACATTTCAAGACTCATTATTAAGTTTTATGTGAAAGGTAAGCCATTTTAAAAAGCAGATGAATACTCCTTTTACTGATAGTCATACCAAAAATTATATTGCAAAGCCATTCTTCTATTAGGTAGATCTCTTTGTATAAGGCATATAGTAGGACTGGAATAAAAAGATCTGGTCAAGTTCAGTACACATGGCAGACATTACCAGTGGTTTGCGGCCTGCCCACACCAGTATCTCCAGGGAGACAGTGGATTTCAGCTGCTGCATCATCAACCTGTTGCCAAGGAAACAAGAGAGGGCAAAAAAATGTCCTCAATGACATTCATTTTCAAGGCAGTCAAGACACCCCTGAAAGGAATTTCAACAGTCCTATGAAGGAAGCTAAAATAGGCTTCTAATTATAACTTCTAAGCCATCTCCTCTCACACCAGGTTATACCGTCAGCTTAGATTTGTCTTTCAATCATTTTCTGTTTACTGTGGCATATATATTCCAGTTGTCAGAACAGCAAGAGTGTGTTCCTGAAGGGAGGAAGAGGCAAGGGGAGAAAAGAGCAAAAGAGAGAGAGAGGCTAGGGGAAAAATGACTAATGGTGATGTGGTTACAACACAGAACACACAAAGGCAAGTGAAGTCCTAAGTCCTAACCTAGGGGGCTGACATAGATTTCAGGCCAAATTTGTCATATTTTAAATGCTTTCGTAATGGTATTTGTGTCACAGCAGAGACAGAAATTCTCTGCACATGCATATCTTAGAAAATATGAGCTTTGGTTCAGCATTTGTGGTTTCGGATTTTACATTCAAGTATAAGATTTGCAGGGCAGGACTTCTGAGTAACTGCTTTGTATGAGAGGGTTCCCTCCCCTCCAAATATACCAAAAACAATGTGTTTAACTAATCAGTTTCATTAGCGCTTATAAATTCCAGGGTGCAAAGATTTAGCTCTATATAATATTATGTCTGGGGACATACAAGCAATATGTGTGGGAGAGTGTGGACATGTCTAACATAAATCTTTGTGAGGACACTCATGAGTCTGTCAAGTAGAAGTTCCTAGATACGAGGCCCTGTCCAGAAAGGGCCACTAGCCTCTCCTCCGCAACCGACTCTGGGCTTCCAATCAGTTCCTTTCTCTCCAGCAGCCCTTACCCAGGCCCACAAGGACACTTTCCTCCTTGTGTAATGTAAAGCTTTTTCAAGTTGCTGGGCCTCAACAACGAACAACGTTCTCTGAGAGGAGTACCTGTGGAATGGCCTAGACCAGTGCTTCTCAACCTTTCGTGTACATGTGAATCATCCAGATTCTCATTCCCTAGGTCTGGGTCTCCAGTAACCTTCCAGGTGATGCTGAGGTTGCTGGTCCAAGATCCTAGACTAGAGATTCCCTGAAGGCAGCAGCTGATTCTGATTAATGTCTAATATTGTGACTAGCAGGACCTAAGTACGTAATATATCTATTTTGAATGAAATGAACCTTAAAACACTTCCCACTGCACCCCACCTCCACCCACACTTCTGGAAAGAACTCCAAAGTCTTGAGTTATGGCCAACTGAATGTGAGCAGAAGTAATGTGTGCCCCTTCCCACCATCTTTTTCCCCCATGGGCCTAAGACATGGTGTCACCTAGGAGAAGGAAGGACCCTGGGCCCCTAAACCATGTCTTGGAGAATTCACCCATTGTTCAGTCACCCATTTCAGATTTTATATGAATGACAGATATTTATCATATCTGAACCATTATGCACTTCTTTTTGGTTATAGCAGCTAGGATTTGCTTAATTACATATTTCTCTTACAGTTCTTATCACAGTATATTACAATTGTTAGTCTCTCCCACTGGAATGTGAGCTCGTGCATATTATAGTGACTGACACACAATAGGAAACCAAATTTGCTCTATGAATTAGCAAATGGAAGATGGTGTTATTTTTTAGCCATTCACCTGTTTAATTCATAGAGCACCTGCCATAAATATAATTTAATTCTCACATCCCATAAAAAAGAGATATAGAAAAAGAATCAACCTTATTTAATTATGCTTAGACTTCAGTTTCTTTCTTTGGGGCACAGATGATAATGGGTAGGGGGAGGAGAAAAGGTATTGCTACATAGGCTTCTTTACTTTCATTCATGGCATGTGTGACCTTTCCATGACAGATTTGATTTCCATGAGAGATCTGATTGTACAGAATGAAAAGCGGTGAAGGAAAGGGTGTTGAAAAGTAAATATACTTATCATACTTCCACTTCAGTGGAAGTGTATGGGCAGTGAGCACAACTGCATGGAAAATTGTAACCTAAAGTGATTAAGGGGAACAGTATATATGGACCATGTATTATATGTAGCTATATATGGCCATATAACCCACCCTAGCTATATATGGCTAATAATCTACCTTTTATTTGGACTTGCTTCTCATGTCATACTGTGCCAGGCTTTACATACATCACACAATCTTTACAAGTCCTATAGAGTATTATCTTCATGTTACTGACCTGGAAGTTAAGTCTCAGAGAGGATAGGTGAATTGTCTGATGATCTGAACTTATCCATATAGTTTCAAAACTCAGTTCCCGCCCCCACCCCTCATTATACTGAGCAAAAAATGCACTTAGAAAGACTTTGTTATGGAGTATTTGAAAACAGAATTATCCTAGAAATTTAGGACCCCTGGTTGTTGTAGGTATTTTGCGAGACTTTATAAGCAACTACACCAGAGAGACACATTGTCTCAGTTTCCAACTTCCATAAGAGGCAGACATGCTGGATGTGTGAAATTCCTACGGGATGTCATGGAGGGTAAGGGACACTGCCTGGGGATCATCACATGCTTGCTGAGACAGAGGCAGAAACAAAATAATTTGTTCTCTTAGCAATAAAGAAGTGAGGACTGTGATGTCCCTTACCACATTATAATTTGTGTGAGGTACCGGGAAGCAAAAACCTCAGGTCTTCTGACATCTAAACCTTTGTCACCCCCACTGTTGTACTGGCCCTTCCTACATCTGAAGACGTGGGTCAGACATGTTCAGGGCTCCTATAAAAGAGTGGGATATTGGCCCTTTTATATCCCTTTATATTGATCTTTTAAACCATAATTGAGGTGCAGGTATCTCAGTTTACTCTCTAATAGATTTAATGGGATACATTCTTATAAAGAAACTCAATGGCTCCCAAATTTCCAAATCTAGCTTTATTTTTCCCTTTTATTTTCTTAACTATCCATTTGAAAATGCTTCCTCTCTGAAGTCCACAATGAAAAAGTATCCCTTGTATTTTCAACAGCCATCACAGGTCTCATCCTAAACCTAATCCAAACAGTTCTTCAAACACTACACTTTCTCTCTGTGAATCACAATACCACTTGTAATTCACATTATGCAATTTATTTTACTTGTGATTCGTAAGTCTGGCATCTCTAACTGGAGCCCAGGTGATGCCCAGGTAGTCTATAGATTACACCTTCAGCAGCAAGGATATAGATAAGCCCCAAATTGTTTTACATATGTAAATCTTGTTGGCTTAATTGGGTTATAAGAGTTAGGAATGTGTCTTGCCACTCTATGTAAATTTATTGAGGGTAGGGCCTACACCTTTATAAGTCCTTGTAGCTCCTAGAGCACTTGCACATGTACTAATTGCTTATAAATTCAGCAAAATGAATTACACTCCTTTCAAAGTCCTATATTACCCGGTACAGTGCTGGGCCCATAGCAAAGTATCTGGGCAACTAGAGACCCCATACATATAGTGGTAAGGTCTAAATTATTCATAGCTGTGTCCCTAGCTCCCAGCACAGAGAATGGCCCAAACAAAGTATTCAAAAAATACATGTTGAGTAAATGAAGGAACGTTATGAATGTTTGTTGCATGATTTCCCTATATTCCTCTTTCATTCTTTCACATCTACAAAGGAAATCACATAGATCAAAGCTTCTCAAATGCTAATGTGCATATGAATCGCCTGACTCATTAAGTATGGCATCTCTAACTGGAGATCAGGTGATGTCTGGTAGTCTATAGATCACACCTTCAACAGCAAGGATAAGCCCATAAAAGACGCAGGGCTTCCACATTTGAACTGAATCTTATCAATGTACATCAGCACATGTCTTTTATAAAATGTGTTTAAAGAACCTTACTTTCCAGCCTCTTGGGAAAGAAGTCCTGGGGCACCAAATCTGTATGCACCAAGATGAGTACTATAAAGTTACTAAAACAACACTATCAATATTCAGTCATTCAGATGTGCTCCATAAGTATTGATCAAATCTAATTCTGGTTCAGTATTGAGCCTGATGAGAGAGTCTGCCATTTAAAGATCAAACTAATGGTGTTGCCATAAAGTTTTTTGTGTATGACAAAGAGGCAATTACACTAATGTCAGGAGGAATTGTCCAGGAAGTTTGCCAATGGGAATGAAGATATCTGGCTACTGAAAAAGGATTTAAAAAATAACCAAAACTTTCAGTGCTGTGTGAGAGGTCAGCTCATTATTCAGTCTTGAATTTGTCTTCATGCTAATACCAAAAATGTCAAAATAACTGAATTGAGTTAAAGTCTTGGGACTGAGGAGAAGTCGAATGTAATGTTTAGCTATAATCATGAAGTAGAGTAGATAACATTTAAAAAATATCTCATTTTTCCCATGTTTTGTTTCATGTACAAAGGTCTGTAACCCACCATACCCAGCATTTATAGAAGTAGATTAGTTGTCATTTGATCACCTCTTATGTCTTCTCAGAAAATAATCTTTGCAATTAGGTTCACTGTCTATACCCCAAATATTTTAAGATGCTAATTGGCAAGCTCTGTGCTAGGCAAACCATAGGTAAGGTAGATAATAGGTTTTACTGATTATTAAGCAGTGTTGTGCTATAGTCAAAAGTCTAAGGGCTCAATTCAGTCATGAAAGGAACTGATTTTTCATTTGTTGTTACTGCAGTAGATGCCATAGTAATCATCATTATTGCAGTTATTCTGTAGAGAGGCATCCATTGTAGAAGCCCTGAGTTCATTTTCAGAATGCGTAATCAAATTTACTTCACCCATTTGTGTACACCATGGAGCATTTTGTATCTATTCAGGTAATGCTTTGAGCCTCATGCATGTAACTTTACACTGTGTCCAAGATGTAAATACACCATGACCATGTCTGAAAGAGCTTAGTGGGTAGTTGAGTAGAATAGATTTTAGGAGATGATACAAATTAGATAGGTCAGCCCCATTGTCCTTACTCAGGCCCTAGCCTTCTTTCTGGTCTTGATCTTCCCCAACTTTACTCTCCCATTAATGAGTCTTGAGATTTGGATAGAAGAGTGACAGAGAAGGAGAGGCAAAGGAGAGCATTAGAATGTTAGGGAAGGTGGTGCCAAAAGGAAAGTTTTTGTTTGTTTGTTTAAGCAAGAGGTGGAGAAACTAAGGGTCAGAGAGAGGAATATCTCGTCCCTGGAGAAGCAGGGTAGGGAAAGGAGAGGGATCTGGAGAAGGAGAGGAAATAAAGCCTGTTTTAGTGTGCCTCAAAAGTTTCAAGACAGACGTAGACTTACAAGAAAAATGAAACAGAATGGCAGCTTTCATTCTCTTCCGCCCACTTTAACCTCCAAAACAAGTTCTTTGCAGATTTTAGTACTTGAATTACTGTCATTATCCTCCAAACTATTCCTGTCATAATTCATCACAATTTAAATGTCCACATGGACAATCCCAGTCCCCTTGTCCTGGTTCCTTGATTGACGCCCTCTCATTTCACTTTCAGACCCCATCACTATCACTTATCTTTGCAGCTCATTGCCTCCAGAGCCCTGGCTATGACACTCGGCCATCACAAGATCCTGTCACCTTTTCACTGTCTTTAATCCCTCTGGAGCCCATACTGGCCTCCTTACACAGCTGAGAGTCCACACTCCATCGTTAGAGTACATACACTTGCATGTATCCTCAACTCATTTGCCCCCTTCTTTCTTTGTCATAACAGCAACTTAACACAATTGTATGCTCCTCAATTCTAATGCTCCATCTCGTCTATACCCGCACTCTTGCAGCTGAATCTGATTGGAGAAAAACACACACAATGCTTCATCACTGTTCTCAAACAGGTCGGTTAAGCTGCCCCTGCTCCGTTCACTCTTTCACTCTCCAAGATGGTTATTTCATACCTTTTCCTAAAACCTCAACCATCTTCTCTCCCATCCTCAGTCTCATCCCATGACTTTGCTTCCCTGCTCACTGAAAAAAACAGAAGTAATCAGAAGAGAACTTCCACAAGCTTCCAGTACCAAGTTTAACCGATGACTGAATCCTGTGCCCATACACTCTGCTGTTCTTTTTGTTACTGTGGTCCACATTCCTAAGGTTAGTTAACCTTCCATTTGTACATTAACTATGATAACCTGTATTACTTCTTTCTCTACTGGAGAATCAAATTTTCCTTTGCTATTAGGTTCTTCCTACCAGCTTATAGAAATGATGTTGTCCCTGTCATCTTAAAAACAATAAAACAGGGGACTTGGGTGGCTCAGTCAGTTAAGCATCTGCCTTTGGCTCAGGTCATGATCCCAGGGTCCTGGGATGGAGCCCTGCATCGGGCTCCCTGCTCAGCCGAGAGCCTGCTTCTCCCTCTCCCTCTGCCCCTCCCCCTGCTCATGCTCTCTCTCTCTCTCTCTCTCTGTCAAACAAACAAACAAATAAATAAGTAAATAAATAAAATCTTCAAAAAAAAAAATCCAATAAAACAAAAACATGTCTCTTGGCCCCACTTCTCTTTCTGGCTATCTTCCCTTAAAATTCATCCCAGGCAGATTTTGCTCCACTTTTGCACAGAAGTCACTCTTATCAAGGTTGTTAGTGATTTCTATGTTATTTGATCTCCTCCTTGAAACATTCTTTTTTAATTTGGTTATCAGAACATCACATTTTCCTGGCTTTCTTCTAATCTTACTGACCACATATTCTCTACTTCCTTTGCTGGTTACATTACACGTCACCAAACAAACTTTGAGTGCTCCAGGATCAGGTTTGGACCTCTTCACTTTTCTATCTATACTGATTCCCCTGTTGGTAATTTCATCTAGTCTCCTGGCTTTATTTTTTTTTTTTAAAGATTTATTTATTTGAAAGAGAGTGCAAGACTGAGCCACCCAGGTGCCCCTAGTTTCCTGGCTTTAAATACCACATATGTACTGATACTTCCAGAGTTCTCTCTCCAGCCTGGACCTCTCTGAATCCCAGACTTGTATATCTAATTGTCTACTCAATATGTCCATTTGTACGTCTACACGGCATTTCAAACTTAACATGTCCAAATCTCAAATCCTGGTCATTTCTCCCAAACCTAAGTGACCACAGAATTCTCCCTCTAAATGACAACACTATCCTTCCACCCACTCAGACTGAAATCCTTGGAGTCATCATGACTCCTTTTCACTCCACAACTTATCCACAGCAAATCCTCTTGGCTCTACCTTTGAAATATATTCAGAATCTGACCGTTTATCGCCACTTCCCACTCTGATTTATACCCCATTGATTTCATTTGTATTACTGCAATAGTCTCTCTTAACTCTGACCTTCCTGCTTCAGCTCTTTAGCACGTCCGGTCTATTCTCAACACAACAGCCAAGGAATCATTTAAAAATATGTCAAAGCATGTCATTCTGTCCCTAATCCTTCAATTGCTTCTTATCTCACTTCAAATAAAGGAAACTGTCTTTACAATAGTTAAGACCTTTTGGTACCTCTTTGGTTCCTTTTTGGCCTTCTGTTTTCCCCATTGTTTCACTTGACTAATCCTTGAACATTCTGGCCACATCCCACGTTAGGGCATTTGTACTGTTCTTCTGCCTAAAATAGTCTTCTTTCTGGATATCAACATGGTTTACTTCTTTACCTCCTTGGCTTTTGTCTCCCATGCTACATTCTTAACTTTTCCCTGACACCTCTCAGATTGCAACCTCCAACCTTCCATTTTCCTTGCCTGCTTTTTTTTTTTCATAGTACTTATCATTGTCTGATACTATATATTTTTAGTTGTTATGTTTATAATCTCCCCACTAAAATGTAAGTTCCATGACAGCTTGAGTTTTTTGCTGTTTGTTCACTATTGCAAGCCCAGGGCTAACATTCTCGATCCCTGTAAGTATTTATTGAATGAATGAATGAATGAATGAATAATAAACAATTCTGGTGGGTTTTTTGTTTTTGTTTTGTTTTGTTTTGTTTGTGAGTAGCATATAGTATTAGGAAAATCTCAACCCCAGATGTTTTTTCAAGAAGATTCTGAGGTTATTAATCTAACACAATGCTAAACAGTCCTAATTAAATGGGGGAATATCCATGGTTATCCAGATGTTTTAATTACCCACAACGTAACCAAGTAATCACCCATTTCTAATCTCTTCTTTAGTAACGCGAATGGTTTTAGGATAATTTGATTCCAAGTGACCAAGCCTGTGTTACTATTCCAATACTTGGTCTGCTAAACCATTAGAACAATTTTTTATTTAAAAACAGAAACCAGTGCAAAATGGGATCCAATAAGAAAATTCACTTTCAGTCAACTGTATAGGAATCAATCAATTCTATACCAGGTGATATACATAGCAGTCACTAAAAGCACAAATATGTTCATTCCTTAGGTACAAAAGACACCTATGTGCTCAATTTCTTTTTGAATCTCACTTTATTCTACATAATTTTTAGAATAAAATATTCACATTGCATTTTATGTGAAAATAATACAGGGAAAATTTAGGGGTAACCTAACGTGCTCCCAGGAATTTGGGAGGTTATTTTTCCTCCTTCCTTGAGTATTTTCATTTTTTGCAATGATTTTGATGCCATTTGTGGAGAAAACTGTTTCCTATTGAAGGAGTTTCAGGTAATAACTGTCAGGTGGGACAGGATTTAGGTTGGTGGTGTCTTTGCTGAGAGCTTTCTTCTTGCTTCTATACCTACTTAGTAGCAAAAGTAATGGCAAAAATAAGTCAGATTATATTAATTATATTATTCAGGGCTTTAAGATCCTGCATCATCTAGTCACTGTGTTTCTTTCAATCTCACACTATCTCCTGTATTCATTTTCATCCAGTCACAAAGGTTAGCAAGATTTCCCCACCTCAGGACCTTAGCTCATTCTCTTCATCTGGAATGGTCTTCCTCTGAAGATTCCCACAAGGCTTAGTTCTTTTCATCACTGTTTTTTGTCAGTTGTCACGTCCTCGGAGAGTGGCCATCCTGACCTAGTAGTAGGTCTCCTATATGCTTATTCTCATCTCCTTGTTTGTTTCATTCATGAAAGTTGTCACAACTGTGAGTTATTTTTACTCATTTGCTTCCTTACTTGCTTTTTGTCTCTCTTCTCCACTGGGTTATAATCTCCATGAGGGTAGAGACTATGTCCTTCTTATGTCTTCTTCTTATGCACTCTGTAGTGATGAGATGTAGAGATAGAGACATTCACGTATTAATAATAGTTGAAGACTCAGAGTCAGTGAGATCACCAAAAAAGCATGTGGATGAAGAAGAGGAGTGTGGATAAACCCCTGTAGAAGTAGAGCCCTAATATTTATGGAGCAGATAGAAAAGGCCTGCTAAAGTGATCAGTGATCAGTGGCTTAAGAAAAGAGAGAGAACTGCTAGAAGAGAAGGGGACAGGGAAGATAGGCCATGTGCTCTGTTAGATCCCCAGCAGCCAGTACAATGCCTAGTGTTTAGTAGGCTCAAAAAACATACGTCCATCTATGGAATGCAAGATGAAAGAATAAGGAGAATGGGTTCAACAATGCCAAATGTTCTGAGGAAATCAGGAAAGGTAAAGTTTTAGTAATTATGAGGCTACTGGCCACCTTAACAGGAACATTCACTTTCTAACATATTACATAATTAATTTGCTTAATTTGTTTATTATTGTTTTCTTCCTCTGAAAGAAGGTATACTCCATGAGGTCAGGAAATCTTCGTTTATTCACTGACATATCTCAAGCTCCCAGAACAATTCCTAAACAAAGTCGAAAAGGTATTAGAAATGTTTAAAGCCTTGGTTTATATACAGAAAATAATTGCTTTTCAGAAAGCTTTATTCTTTAGTGAGCCCAAACAATAAGAGCATTCCTATATTATCAAATCAGCCATTGTTTTACCAGTGAATCAGTTGGACATTAAGTGGTTCTAAGACTTGTGCTCAATCATCCCCACAGATTTACCATGTGATCTGGAGATAGGTTTAAATGTCAGCAACAATTATTTATTGTTCAATCCGCTCAGTGGAAGTCTGTCCCTTAAATCTCTAATGCAACAACAATAGCAAGGAGCAGAGGGCCTGATTTTGTCTTTATCATCATAGCACATACCCCTTCCTGCTCACTGAAGCCATTATAAAGAACATGTCACACCACGAGAAATTCATTAAAGTCCCAGAGAGCCTGAACTTTCTGCAGATCAAGGGTTCACCACCTGAGAGAAATCTACAAACACTTTTTCTAATCAATGGGACTAGGTCCATAACTGGCAGATTGTTGAAAAATGTAATTTACTCATTTTTATAAATTAGACTATGCCCCCAAAGGCTCTTTTTATTTTTCATTCATTTTTCACAAGCTTTCCTGAGAAACACATCTATTTTTATTTCCTGCATTTATTAGGGAAATACAAAATTGGCCTTTTC
Organism: Neomonachus schauinslandi; assembly: GCF_002201575.2. Classification (NCBI taxonomy): domain Eukaryota; kingdom Metazoa; phylum Chordata; class Mammalia; order Carnivora; family Phocidae; genus Neomonachus; species Neomonachus schauinslandi. The sequence goes on along the minus strand of NC_058403.1, from coordinate 59,778,680 downwards.
ATGGTTTTGGTGGTTGACCCTTTTGTCGTTCTTCTGAATATATTTTTCATTTGGTCTCCTTATTAAATCTAAAATTGAAAAGAGTTTTAAATTGTCTAATGTTTAGATATTTCCTGATATTGTAGAAACTGCTCTATGCCAACTAGACTGTGGTGGTTTAGGATAGTAAAGGGGAGGGAAGATAATTAGATGGTGTGAAGAAGTGTTGAGTGAAATGATTGGGAGAGGAGAATGTATGAGAAATTTAGGGAACATTTTGGAGGGAGAAATAACTGCCTGTGTGGGTGTTTGTACACAGAGATTGAAATTTTTAAAACTCAGAATTTATACATCTGATTTTTTCATAACAGATGTGTGTCACATATTTAGATGTCAAAAAACTATCACTACAAGTGGCACAAGAGCCAAAAGTATTCAATATGAGAACATCAGTTCATGAAGACCGTCAAATAGAGGAGGCATATATTCTAAGTACTCACCGTTGATTGGTCAGCTGCTGTTTCCATGGCAATCCATGTACAGCTCAGACATTTTTTTCTCTCCTAGTCTACATTACCTCTATTACATAGCAAAGAATGCTAAGATTAGTAAACAGACATATTTGGTAAATGTGATGTGGTATCGCAGTCACTAAAATTGTGGCTGATTATTCTAATTTTAGAATAGTTACAGTCTATATTATACACCCCAATCTGTGGCAAAGCAGCAAAAAAACCTTATATTTTGTCTTATACTTGGGAAAAATGTCCTTTGTTTAGACAGTCTCTTGAACATACCACACGGTTTAGCAAAATACTGATGTGTGCCTTAAGCTGAAAGGAGTAAATTTACTAGAGTTTTAAAAATTTTGTAGATAGATAGATAGTTATAGAGATCTCTATTATCTATATATTTATATTTGACTTTTACATGTAGAGTGAACACATTTATCTTAGGTGTGTCTGGCATCTGAACAGTTCTTTTAGACTAAAACTAGTCCTCTATACTATAAATGTGAACCATAATAAGTAAATAAATAAATAAATAATCACTACTCCTCAGAAACTGGAACCAGGAAGATCGGTTTTTTTTCTCAGCGTATTGCTACTGTTCCCTTCTCTAAATGCAACCAAAATTTCTGAGTCCTCACGGTAGTCCATTTGCTGTTGTGGTGGAATTAACCATCTGTTTTCCATTCACTCTGCTTCTGGTAACAATGCCCAGTTTGTCTGGGGGGGGGGGGGGGGGAATTATTCCATCCCCATTCTGAGACCATACCCTCTGGTGGAGTAAACTCCATTCTCAGCTCCAGGGCTGGGTGGGACTTTAACCTAAATCTGGCCAGTCAGGGCCCTACATTCTCCTAGTGATTGGATCAAGGATGAGAATGGGGCCAAGGCCATGCCAGGAGTCAGGTCCAAACAGAGTTAATTCCGGAACTTCTGCCTAAGCAGCCAGAAAGGAGACAAGCTTCATCCTCTGGACTCTATCTGGGAGAATGTGAATCTGAAGCAGCTAGAGAGACAGAGAGAGAACACCTGCTTGGGAATGAAGCCACACAGAGTAAGGCAGAGAGGAGAGACAGAGGGAGCTGTAAGGCAGGAACCATAATAGGACTTCCCTTATTGAATGCTGTAAGAATTAAAATGAATTTGTAACATAAGGTACTTAAACAGTGCCTGACATATGGGCAGTACTCAATAAATGTTAGCTATTATTATTATTCACATTGTTTGAATCCTCCTTTAAAGTCAGTTTTAATTAGTTTTCTGTCACTGTAACTGAAAAAGTCTCTCTCTCTCTCTAAATATATATATATCCAATCTCTCTCTATGTATAGACATATGTTTATAAAATCTCAAAAGTAGTGTACATTAATGTAAAATTTCTACTCTTTACCTAGTTATTCTGCTTATAGGCATGTATCTGAAATGTGATTGAAGTGTATGCACACATACAACCATTGCAGTGTTATTTATACTTACAAAAAATCAAACACCTGATTTGTCAAAAAAAAAAACCAAAAACAAAACAAGAAAACTTAAGTACCTTAAGGGAAGTTATATGGTCATATATTATGCTGTCATTAAAATGATGCCCATTAAGTATTTTTAATGTATTGGTTTATGATGTTATGTGTAATGAAAAAAATAACAGAATATATAGCATGTACTTAGAGTGTATGTACATACAATATGATCTCAAGTACATTAAATAATTATATAAACAGAAGACTGGAGGGAAAAACACTAAGATATTAGTAGCTGTTTTCCCTGAGTCTTGGTACTATGAGTGACTTGAATTTTTTCTTTCACTTTTCTGTATTTTTTAAAGTGTCTATAATAAGCACTTAGTATTTCAAATATTATTTTTCATTGTCTGTACATTCATGGAATTTTATGCATTCTAAACAATAGATCTGATATTATTGTAGCCATATAGTTAGAAAAGTGAATTTAGAAAAATGCAGAAATACCAGAATCTTAGAAATGTTCTCTAGTTCCATCATTTTTAGAGATTTTGTAGGAAGCTAAGGCTGAGAAGTTGTAACTTACTCAACATTTGACAGTATTTGGCAGATATTTTAAGACTCAGACGACATGGATGTGAATCATATTTCAGTTTTTTTCGTTTCTATTATAACACATTTTTTCTATATGCAGCAGAGTGGACTCACTGATCTCAATTTGCATCTGGTTTCCATAGTAACTGCTTTTGGGCTTTTAACATTAGGCACCACCTGTTGTTCTGTGGACAAACCACCAAATAATATCACAAATTATAGAGGGGCATACACCTGTCTTCAAATAGCACTTCCCTAATGTGCTATTTCTCACTGATATTTAGCTGCACACTAGCATACACCTTAGATAATCTCCTTGCCATTTCTGCACATACAGCAGCTGTAGCTCCTGAATTTAAAAATATTAAGTCCATACTTTCACACACTGTGATGACAATATGGAGCCACCACCAGGAATAATAGGACATTAGACGTAGCTCTATAGAGCTTTGCAGTCTCTTTCATGCGATATTTGGAGATTCTGAAAATTACAACATAGTTAAGACTCTCTCACACAAATTTTCTGGTTTTCTACATTTGCACAAGAACACACACAGAGTCACACTTCTAAATATATCAAGTTATTTTAGAAATTGTGCAAACCCTTTTTCTCTGATTCATTTTTAGGCTTTCTTACTTGCAAGCAAACCAGCTGTTGGGGAAGACATAGGGATTTTCCTTAATTAAAATGATTTCTCAAAGCTCTGATTCAAAGACCCTAAATTATGATAGCAAGAGTCTCTCTCCCTGGCAAGATTTCCTTTGCAAAGGGCAAAAGAATTTTCAGAAAGTAGCTTACTTAGGTTTTATCATCCCTTGGATATATGTGATTGAACCCTTAAGGTAAGTGAGAAAAGACTCAAATGCATTTTGGAAAAAAATATATAATCAGCTGCTCAAAATGGTGTAGAGCATATATTGTGGGAGAATGTGGCTCACAGGCTAAAACAGTTCATTGAAACAGAAGCATTTCAGTTAGTCAGATGACTCTATGTATTATTTATTTCTCTCTATTTGCTGCTCAACATCGAGTGTTTCCGATTGGGGAGTTTACCCACCCTCCTGTCATCTGGCAGCTAAGTGAGGAATTCTGAGCAGCAGATCAGGTCCTGCATGTCAGTCTCAACTTCTGGGGCCCATGTTGCTTTTGTAAAAGCATGATCCCCTCTCGATTGTGCCTTTCTCTCCCCTTTCCTCTCTTTTTCATTGTGAGGCAGTGGAAAGAACGCCAGATCCACATGCATTAGCCATGTAGTCTGAGTCTCAGGCCTCTCCACAAGGAGGTAATAATACCCATCTCACACAGCACAGTGATAGTAAAATGTCAGAGAGCAGATATTACTGAGCATGATACCTAGTAGGCATTCACAAGTTTTATTTCCCTGCTCTTTCTCCACTTCTAAGGTTTCCCTGGATCCGCAGCTGGAGGTTAGAGAGGTCACCTCCTGGGGTCACTCAGAAGCCCAATGCTGCTCCCTCCCACTCGGCTGTCACCGAGCTTGTCCTTAGTTCCTCTTTCTTACTAACCACAGGAGTAGCTCCAACAGCAGCAGGAGTGACCCTAAGGCTTCAGGGGACAGTTATAACCAACAGTTATCACCTGCTGTTCCGAAACTGTGGAAAAACTGAATATAACTTCCAAATCCCTGAAAAGAAGCAATCAAAAGGGGATTGAAGGAGATGGTATTTGCAAAGTGCTTAGCATAGTGCCCAGCACACAGTAAATGCTCAGTAAATGTTATCCATTCCCACAAATTATTTTTGGAATGAAGGAATGGCTAAGCAGATTGGTAAGGGCTCCACTGGATGTTTAGTTGAATGGTATTAAGTGAACTGATAATGATGGTGACCATGAACATGAAACCAATTTCTGTTTAAATGAGTCTTGCAGAGATGAAATTTCAGATGAAATGTGAAGGGTAGGATATCCCACTTTTCTCTCAAGATGGAGCAGTAGGTTAGATCATGATGAGATATAAAGCATAATACAGACATTAATTTCACTCTCAGCTGAAGTCAGCACAGAATGACTCCCCCAAGTCTTCCACTTTGGATTTGAGAAATATTATTCTGGGACATAATCATCTCTAATGTGAACAAGAGTGAAAGATAAAGCTCTGAACTTTTCCTGATAGCTGCAAACTCTGTCAACTTTAGCACTAAAATAGGAAAAGAAATAGATCAAAAAGAAAATGTTACATTGCTGGTCTAAAAGCCACAAGATGAAAGTCGCTCGTTCCACCCCCAAGTCCTCCCACAGTAGCCTGAAGGAATATTGGTGATGAGTAAAATCTCTTGCTTAGAACAGTAACATTTCAGAGGTCAGAAGCATCATGAAGGTTCTGCAAGTCAGAGACTCTTAACCTGGGTCCATGGGATAAATTTGGGATGGTGGTGGGGCAATCTATGAACCCTCTGAAAATTATATGCCAAACTGTATGTGTGTGTGTGTGTGTGTGTGTGCTTTCTGGAATGCTGGAAAACTGGAGGTGGAAATCAGGACACTGACATGGATTTCTCCCTAGATGAGGATGTGGCTGAGCTGATGCCATGGGACTCAAGAGTAAGGAACCAGCTCTTTGTAAATGTTTACTGACTGGAAGTTCACAGGCGGTGAGTTCATCAATGGTGAAACAAGCCCTGGACATAAAGGGAAGCAGCACAGCCAGCACCGCCTTCTTGGATCAGGGAAGACCCTAATTTGCACCAATAGTGTTGTCAGCCCTTATCAGGCACCTAGGCCCAAGAAAAATTATACCAGATCAACTGCAGCTGCTCCTGGTCTGTGTGGCTCCTCACTTCCCAAATATTCTGTATTTTTGTATAAATAAGTTAGAAATCCAATCTAGTTTTGCAAAGTTCTGCATGTGTGTGGTCACTTCCTGCTAATTCGTAATACTGCAATAGGCATGATCCTGAAGAGATGATCTTTGGCTTTTACCAGATTCCTAAAGGGTTCTCGACTTCAAGGGCTTAAAAGCACCTTGCTGGATGAATAAAATAATTTTACAGATAAGGGAATTGAAGTCTTTGGGAAGTTAGGAGATTTGCCCCGGGACAACTGGGAGAACCATGACTAGGAAACCGTTCTATCCAAGCCCAGATCACCACTTCTGCCATTCAACCCTTGCAGAAACTAAGTACTTTAGGGGCAGTCTTGGTCAATTCTGGTTGCTATCACAGAATACCCTAGACTGGGTGGTTTAACTAACAAACATTTATTTCTCACAGTTCTTGGATGCTGGAAGCATGAGATCAGTGTGCCAGCATAGCCAGACTCTTGGTGAAGTCCCTCTTCTTGGTTTAGATGGTCATCTTTTCTATGTATTCTGACATGGAGAAGAGAAAGGAAAGATCTCTCCAGTATGTCTTCTTATAAGGGCTTCACCCTCATGCTCTAATTACCTCCTCAAGGTCCCACCTCCTAATACCATCACCTTAGGGGTCAGGATTTCAATATATGAATTTTGGAGGGATGCACACATTCAATCCATAACAGGAGCCTCAGGGATGATCAAGTGAACTAATGTCAACATCACACCACTCTAAATCAGGAGCCAGAAGCAATTCCATGGTTTGTGTATCTCCTATCTCAAAATCTTGGTCTCAGAGAGAACATGACAAAGCGGGGCAATCAGATAGCTAGACAACAGAATCAAGGCAGTAAATGAACCATAGGCATAAAAGCTAACATTTGGTTCTGTCAACAAGATGCTTTCCCAGAAAAACCCTTGCTCCAGACATCATGGAGAGAGGAGCCAGCAGCAGCTTAGGTATCTCCCTCTTAGTTTAGCAGCACGTGGAATGACCATGGCAGTCAAAACTCTTCTGATGGATTTGTGCCTCCAACAACCTTCTTATTTCTGTTTTTAATAAGACTGACCCATGAGACTGCTTCTGGGAATATTCCAGGAAAGACCACTTATCACACTGACAGAACTATTTCACTAAAGCAGCATCTCAACCCAGTGGTTCTTTCAGGTCCCTCCTTCTCATTCCCTGCTTTTGGTCTTGGTCCCTCTCTACCTGTTTTTCCTCCTCTGATCTCACCACCTCTTCTTTCTGTTTGGGTTCAACTTTCTTGCTGCCTTTGGTTGTCTGTCTTCCTTCACAGGTTGCCGAGTATCTAACTAGGGAACTAAATCACACAGTTTGATAAAGATGTTCTTGAGCTGTTCATCAGCATGGCAACAGAAAAGGCTTTCTGGGATTTAAGAATGTAAGACATGCTCTTCTAAAGTGAGACAAATGGCCCATTTCATGCAATGTTCATGTGTTACACAGTAACATCAAGATGTTTATAGAAAAATATGGCGGCTCTTGGGCGCCTGGGTGGCTCAGTTGGTTAAGCGACTGCCTTCGGCTCAGGTCATGGTCCTGGAGTCCCGGGATTGAGTCCCATATCGGGCTCCTTGCTCAGCAGGGGGTCTGCTTCTCCCTCTGACCCTCCCCCCTCTCATGTGCTCTCTCTCTCTCATTCTCTCTCTCAAATAAATAAATAAAATCTTAAAAAAAAAAAAAGAAAAATATGGTGGCTCTCTATGAAATCAAATTCTAGTAAGCAAAGTATTCTGAACATTGTCAACTTTCCCTTAATAACCCACCCCATTAGTAACAATATAGAATGTTTACTAAGTACCTGTTATATGCCAGGCATTGTGAGAAGTTCTTTAAGTGCATTTTCTCATTAAATATCACAAGTGTCATTATCATCCTCATTTTGTGGATGTGCAAACAGGTTTAGAGAATTTAAGTGGGTAGTAAGTGGTACAGCCAAATTCTAACCCAGGCTGGTCTGCCTTCATAGACAATTTTAACTACTATGCATATGATACACATGCATTTAAGATGCTTAAAACATATGTCAACAATTCCAATTTTAACCACCTTCTAAGGTTTTAACAAACTCTATGCTGTTACTATTGAACACATTGTTTCTGTGAGCCTCTCATGAAAGATGTTCTTTCTTCCTTCCTTCCTTCCTTTCTCTTTCTTTCTTTTTCTTCTTTTTTTCTTTTTCTTTTTCTCTTTCTCTTTCTTTCTTTCTTTCTTTTCTTTCTTTCTTTCTTTCTTTCTTTCTTTCTTTCTTTCTTTCTTT